>NC_139989.1:17864215-18164222 GCF_964263955.1 Coregonus lavaretus
AAAGAAGGAAGCTATTTACTTTGTACATAAAACTTTAGCACTAGGTGGGGTTTAAGCTCACTCTCATACAAATAGCACTAAAGAACTCATGTTCTTTTTAGAGGTTCAGTCTGGTTTTGCATTGTTTTGCTAGCTAGAGACACATGATTATCCCTTTAAATGTGTGATTATTAAAGAGAATTACAACATGCTCAGGTCACAGAGGACAAATGGGGGGGTGTTTGAGTTTTAAGTGAGATGATGAAAAGCGTTGTTTTTTGTCTGGCTCTGCAGGAGCTCTGCAGACTTCCTGAGAGGGAGTCTAAGAGGATGCCTGACAGGTGCTTTACACACACACACACAAACACACACACGCACACAAACACACACACACACACAAACACACACACACACACACCCTACTGCTTATTAACTCCTAAGAAAGGAGTTTCTTATCAAAGGCTTGACAGATTTTGGCATGTGCACTATGACTTTTTCTTTCTGCAGTATTTCAATAATTTTTACTGCCCTAGTCAAAAGAGTCAATTTGAATGGTTTTATCGAAAGCAACTTCTTCCAAACACTGGGAGCAATGAAATGTTACAGTTGGGAGTTGTGTTTTTGTGAAGGAAAACCTATTCAAGTTGTGTTAAAATAGAAGATGAGAAGATGTGATAGCTGAAAAAACATCAGACTTGACTAGTTTTGTAGGGGTTACTTTTCTACACAGATCAAGACCCATTTTTTTAGTGTGTATCTATGTGTATCTATAACCAGGTTTCCATCCAACCTTTTTATGCCTAAAAAATGTCACAACAGGCCTGATGGAAAGAGCAGATTTGACAGTAAACTTTCTAAATGTCGACAAAAGACATACGCTAGACAAGGTGGGATCTTTTTGTGATGGTAAAGTTAATTATGCGAGAAATGGCGGTGGAAAAGCTTTAATGTGCAAATATTGATATAATAACCATCATATTGAAGTAAACTTGGAGTCACGTGATGACATGTTGTGTGGTCCTCCCACTACGACTCGGGAAAGCATGCAGTTTATTAGGCTACAGATTAAATAAACTATGGTGAACTTCACAGGGTGGTGAAATTGCACAGTGATGAGCTTGATACTCCTTTCCTATAAATATCAAGGGTCTTATTCTGGTGACATGATGTTCAATGCTTGTTTGACGTTTGACAAATGAAATAATCTCATCTCATAATGTAGGCTATACCCACACTGTATCTGCAAGATGTTGGCTAGAGCGCACGTGCCAATACCAGAGTGGGCACATTCGCTATATAACATTTTTCGTGACAAAACCATCAGTAGAGTTGAACATGCGATGGAAACCCATTTAACTTTAATTTTTATTCGTACATGGGAATTTAACCACAAAAGTAATTTTTCTATGCACTACATGTCAATTTGATGGAAACATCTCTGGTGGGAAAATGCGCATCATTTGTTTATGTGGAATTTAGAATATTCACATGAAATTGCCAATTGGATGGAAATAGTTTTGGGTCTTTCTGTGAATAGGAACATATCTTCATGTGCCTGCATTGTGTCTTGTGTGTGTGCGCGCATGTTTGTGTCTGTGCATGTTTGTGGTTACCTGCTGTCCAGGCTTGATTGGTGACAGTGTGATTCCCTGGGTGTTGATGACAGGCAGGATCTGATTGCCGATCACCGTGGCGATGATCTGGCCCTGGGCGTTGGTCAGAAGCTGGGGTGTAATTGGCTGGACCTGCAGAGCAGGGTTTACGCCCCCTGATTGGCTCGAGGGCCCCCCAGAGTTGGGCATCAGTGGGATCGTTCCAATTATCTACGAAGGAGGGGTGAGAGGGGAGGAGAAGAGAAGAAATCAGATGAGTCGTTCCAGTGATCTACAGTACATGGATAACTGTAGGAGGGTGAACATCATTAGAACATATTGTTCATATGATCTACTGTACAGAAGTATGGAGCAATTTTCATGTTCTATATGAAATCCCACAGCAAGTAAAACATAAAGTATTGTGTATGTCAATACATGTATATCAGTGCACAAACCATTAGAATGACAGTATCAAGCCCAAGCACAGAGCACTTGATGGTTGAGTAAGTGTGTGTGAGGGAACGCACAGACAGATTCTCTGATCATCTGTCGCAGAGGAGCTTTTATAGGCCAAAGCAAGCGAAGGCAGAGCACACAGCTGGGAGCACACTGCAAAGGTCAGCTCTGAGTACCTGTGTGTGCTGGTGCAGACCACTGACTGTGTTATCCATCACCAGGCCAGGAGAGGGGAGTGTGTGTGCGTTCATGTGTGATTCATGTGTGTATATGCGTCTTTGTCTGTTTCTGTTAAGGGGGGTTGGTAATGTGGCTGTGCTGAGAGATCCCCCTCCCCTCCTTCCCCTCAACACACACACACACACACACACACACACACACACACACACACACACACACACACACACATGACCAAACAGCTCACAGGGTCCCTGGGGTACTTCATCCTCTCCTCCACTCTTCCACTCCTCTCCTCCTCTCATCCCCCCTCCCCAGCTCTCCTCTGCTCTCCTCCATGGCTGTAATCAGGAAGTGCAGATCAAAGGGGGCGGCAGAGTGTCACCGCAGCGTTTTAGCTCTCAGTAGCCAAGAGTAGCGCTTTAGGGGGGGACTTAGTGCCTCTTCACAATGATGAAGGTTAATGTCATCTGGGGACTGGTCCTGGACAGACAGCTTCAGTCTCTCTGCCTGCTCTTTCCACTGACAGGACAACAGCATCCAGCCTCATTATGCCAGAGAGTGAACATGGTTGGGCTTGCCATTATTTTACAAAGCTTGTCATTTTGACCAGGCTGGCACGTTTGTATTTTTTTATATACATGTAAACAATCACAAGCAAAATTCGATCCAAAATAAATGGACACAAGCACAATGAATGTTTTGGTAGCTCATGCTGCACAGGGTTTCGGCCTACTTCAAGCATCGTGTATGAATAAAACACCAACATAATTTAATCTAGCCAGAGATTTAATTATTACACATGCACCTGTCACTTCATATGATGTCACAGCGAGATGCAAACAGGTCCCTTCATACTGTAGTCCAGCATCTCACCACTGCTCCCATTGCTAATCTAATTCTTCCTGCCATGCCTCTCTCTGCCTGGTCCCCCTCCCCTCTCTCTCCATTCTCTGTTTGATATAATGTGGAGGGATCAGTGGTAGAATTGTAGGCCGGCAATCTGTAATTCATCCCCTCTACGGCTCATTTGCTTACGTTGCTTCGCATTAAGCGACAGATAATTTATCTCTCTCTCCGCGCTCCGTGTCGCCTGATCTGATTCCCCCTGTAATGCTCTCCTCTCCTGCCACTTAGCATATTTTATTGCGCCGCCTGACGCTCATGTCTCCCGACGCCTGGCTTCGTGTGCCTCTGTGGCGGAGGACATGTTCCGCTCAATTATTCATCCTCATTGGACTAAGTGGTTGTTCTATAAGCATAATAACAGAGGCAGGGAACTGACAGCTTAGCTCTCGTCCCCGGATGCACCGCTACCGCCACATCTCCATCTCTCCCTCAGACCTTCTGGGTGTGACATGGCAGTGCTCAGATGGCGTTTCTCAAGGCAGTCGATTTTGACACTATTTATATCAAACATAATACATTCGGAGGGAAAACATGGTGGGCGGCAGGTAGCCTCAAGGTTAGAGTGTTGGGCCACTAACCGAAAAGGTTGTTTGAATACTGGAGCCGACAAGGTGAAAAATCTGCCGCTGTGCCATTGAGCAAGGCACTAAACCCTAATTGCTCCAATGGCGACCCTGACTGTGACCCCACTCCCTGTGGGTGTCTCAGGGGGAGTTGGGATATGCAAGAAACACATTTCCATTACACATTTGTGTATAACAGAACAAATATTAGCACCCCCAAATTATTATTATTTTACCTGTAGATTCACAGAGAGATCCATGGAGAAGACATGCTTTGGTGTCAGACTACAGTCAGTTATGGCATTTTTTAACCACATACACTGTGGCACTTTCTCACAAACAATAGTATTGTCAGCTTTGTCCAACCAGCATTCTTTATGTTTCTCTTTCCTCTTTGTCTTTTTCCTCCTCTTGTATTTGTTTTCCAATCGTGAAGTGTGTCAGGAATGCTCAGGACCTGGGTCCTCCTCTCTCTCTCTCTCCCTTCTCTCAGCAGAACTCATTAAGATTATGCTGCTCTTCTCTTGTTTCCACAGAAATGTCATGTCATCTCCTCAGCCAGGCTAATCTGTAGTGTTAGTCATGGTGGCCAGACAATATCTTTGGCCATTTTCCCTCCTTTTCTCTCTGTGAAGGGAATAGAGGCCCATGTTGGGAAACGTTTGGAAATCCTGACTTTTTTCATTAGAGCTCCAAGACACCAAGCACATCAATTTGATAAGGGACATGGTATGTAAATTGTGTTATACGTCTCCCGAATCCTCTTGATTGTGTGGCTCTAAAACGGAATACTGGTGTAGGTTATGTTGGGTACAGTACAATCTTCCACAAACATGCAAATCTGCACAGGTGGCTTAATTTGCCCTGCTGTTATGGTTGAAACAGGTGCTCAGAAGTTAAAATGGTAATGCCAGAATGTTTCCTCTACCTCTGAGGACTTCCACAAGCAGGAATGAATTTGTATTCCAATGGAGTCCCTCCATGGTTGTGCGCATGCAGGTTAACAGAGCATGTGTGTGTTCCTACCTGGTGTAGTGTGCATAGGTAACAGCAGTGTCTGCCCTGTGGGCTGTAGCCTTTATCAAAGCCCAATGAAGGAGATGGATGGCTCATGGGGGTTTCACCAGGAAACACAAAGACCAGCCACCAGGGTTAACAGGGCTGGGAGTTCCCCCATCACAGACCGTTTGAGGGCTAGCCACTTTTCAGGTCATATACCTTACCATTGCTCTCTTTGTCAAATATGATAGGTTTCTCAATGGAGCCATGGCAGGTATGGCACAGAATGTGTGGTAAAATTGTGTATAGTACAAGGGAATACGTAGTCATATGACAGAAACATTTGTGAGGAAATGTTTCCTGTAGTATGGCCTCAATCTTACATTTAAGTCATTTAGCAGACGCTCTTACCCAGAGCGACTTACAGTTAGCGCATACATTATTTTATCGAACCCACAACCCTGGCGTTGCAAACACCATGCTCTATCAACTGAGCTACATCCCCTGCCGGCCATTTGAACCAGGATCTCTAGTGGCACAGCTAGCACTGTGATGCAGTGCCTTAGACCACTGCGCCACTCGGGAGTATATCTTCTCATTCACATTTCAATACTGAGGAACTAAGGTAAAATGGTGCAGCGCTTTCCTTAGGTAGACTGTGTACTGATATGAAATTCATTATTGAATGAACTCTTTATTACAGTACAGCCTTAATCACAAAGATGGGACTGAAGAGTGGCTTCGTCGATTAGTCTTGGAAAGTGAAAAGGTTGGACACATATACTCCATAATCAGGTTGACACATGTTGAAGCCACATTATCAAATCCAATGCTTTTCAAGGCCCCTGTCTGGAAGCTACTCTAACAAGAACTTTCACTGGGGACGGGACGGGGGGGGGGGGGGGGGGGGGAGGGGACATTTCCACATTCTGAAATTGCATTTTTGTCCCCCCCAGTTTGATCATTGGAAAGTGATACAAGCGAGGCAAAGGTGTGCTTTAGGACCATGCGGACGCCTCTGAGCGGTCGGATAGGCTGTTTGGAGTGTTTATCCCCCCCACTTCTAAAACTAAAGTTGCACCCCTGAAGAAATCCAATGAGCATTAGTGATAGGGTGAATGACTGTAACCCCTACTGAACTGTGTTCTGCTCTCTTCAAAAGACCAAAGTACTTAATTTAGATTAAAAGACCTCTCTTAGGAGAAGAAAGGACTCAAAATCAATGCAGTACAGGGATTTTCACACAGATACCTTTTATCAAATCCCTTGTGCTTTAGTACAGTTACAATGCTGTTACAATGTCGTCTTACCTAGCTAGAGAATTCATATTCAAGAAGTGTACACGTATTCAAGCTATTCTAAACTCATCAAAAAAAGAAACGTCCCTTTTTCAGGACCATGTCTTTCAAAGATAATTAGTAAAAATACAACTTCACAGATCTTCATTGTAAAGGGTTTAAACACTGTTTCCCATGCTTGTTCAATGAACCATAAACAATTAATGAACATGCACCTGTGGAACGGTCGTTAAGACACTAACAGCTTACAGACGGTAGGCAATTAAGGTCACAGTTATGAAAACTTAGGACACTAAAGAGGCCTTTCTACTGACTCTGAAAAACATCAAAAGAAAGATGCCCAGGGTCCCTACTCATCTGCGTGAATGTGCCTTAGGCATGCTGCAAGGAGGCATGAGGACTGCAGATGTGGCCAGGGCAATAAATTGCAATGTCCGTGAGATGCCTAAGACAGCGCTACAGGGAGACAGGATGGACAGCTGATTGTCCTCGCAGTGGCAGACCACGTGTAACAACACCTGCACAGGATCGGTACATTGGAACATCACACCTGTGGGACAGGTACAAGATGGCAACAACAACTGCCCGAGTTACACCAGGAACGCACAATCCCTCCATCAGTGCTCAGACTGTCCGCAAAAGGCTGAGAGAGGCTGGACTGAGGGCTTGTAGGCCTGTTGTAAGGCAGGTCCTCACCAGACATCACCGGCAACAACGTCGCCTATGGGCACAAACCCACCGTCGCTGGACCAGACAGGACTGGCAAAAAGTGCTCTTCACTGACGAGTCGCAGTTTTGTCTCACCAGGGGTGATGGTCGGATTCGCGTTTATCGCCGAAGGAATGAGCGTTACACTGAGGCCTGTACTCTGGAGCAGGATCAATTTGGAGGTGGAGGGTCCGTCATGGTCTGGGGCGGTGAGCTTGTTGTCATTGCTGGCAATCTCAACGCTATGCGTTACAGGGAAGACATCCTCCTCCTTCATGTGGTACCCTTCCTGCAGGCTCATCCTGACATGACCCTCCAGCATGACAATGACACCAGCCATACTGCTCGTTCTGTGCGTGATTTCCTGCAAGACAGGAATGTCAGTGTTCTGCCATGGCCAGCGAAGAGCCCAGATCTCAATCCCATTGAGCACGTCTGGGACCTGTTGGATCGGAGGGTGAGGGCTAGGGCCATTCCCCCCAGAAATGTCCGGGAACTTGCAGGTGCCTTGGTGGAAGAGTGGGGTAACATCTCACAGCAAGAACTGGCAAATCTGGTGCAGTCCATGAGGAGGAGATGCACTGCAGTACTTAATGCAGCTGGTGGCGACACCAGATACTGACTGTTACTTTTGATTTTGACCCCCCCTTTGTTCAGGGACACATTATTCCATTTCTGTTAGTCACATGTCTGTGGAACTTGTTCAGTTTATGTCTCAGTTGTTGAATCTTGTTATGTTCATACAAATATTTACACATGTTAAGTTTGCTGAAAATAAACGCAGTTGACAGTGAGAGGACGTTTATTTTTTTGTTGAGTTTAGTTCCTCTATCATTCTTCCAGCAAAATAAACACCAAAGTCTGATCAAAGATATTATTTTGTTTCCTGTTTGGGAATCTACATAGTGACACAAGTTCTGCTTTTATGGTGGGCAGCTTCTGAGGCAGTGTTTGTCGGTCTTCCAGTCAAGTTCCAGGCATGCATTAGCCTCTTTAATGTTCCCTTCCCAGTATTAGAGGGGTGGTGGTGTGTGTGTGTGTGCGTGCGCGCGTTTGTGGTGGGGAGACCCTGGCTACGTTGGTAGTGTGGTGCATGTTTCAGAGCGCTCAGGCTGAATAATGCTCTGAAATAATGAGGTGGGGAGCAAAGGACTGTAGCCCAGGGCTTTGACCGTCTCAGTGACCTGATTATGTCAGCCAATGTCAGCCGCCGATACACTACAAAAGCACAGAGCATCCCATCAAATCCATCTCCATGTCGATCTGTCCCCGGAGCTCCGGGCACCTCCAGACCAGGGAAACCCATACTGTCTCATTAGCCGCATTTAGCATCAAGGGCTAACACAGACTCACACATGCTGTTTACAGTATATGTGGACAAACATAGAAGAACATATACAGTCATACACAATTATAAGTAGCCTACAATATGTACATTGCTCTGTCATGAGCATGTAGACAAAAACTTGTACAGCAATTCTTACTCCTTACAGACTTACACAAACAAACATGGAATTAGGTCTGTCTTATCATAAAACCACAAAAGGTATTCGTCAGGTCGTGGTTTTAATTTAGTGATGAACAGGATAGCGGGAGTAGGGCGGACAGCTAGGTATGAAATAGGAGTTAAGGTAAATAACTGGCTGGTGTGAAAGTGCACATTGTCCATACAATCTTCCTTTAATATGTGCTGTGTGCATCTGCGATAAGATGATTCATTAGATAGGGCCCCACTCTGACAAGCGTCATCGTTCAAGCCTCTGGCTACTGATGGAACAATTCTGCAGCCACCCTGTAAATATGACAAGGTCAGCGTTTTACTGCGACGGGTGCATGCGGATAAGAGGAGGAAGGGCTTTGTTTATTCCCAAAAAGCTTAACATATGGTAGGACGGCTGCCACGGAGCAGCGCCACATAACAAACAGCTGAAAAATAAAGAAATAAACCCCCAAACAAGATTACTACATAAGAAAATGAAATATTGAGACCATCCAGGCTTTGGAATTGTATTTGTGTGTATTTAGTTAGCGGAAAGTGGTTTATAAGACCGGTATAGTGTAGCATTGACTGAAGAACATGGAAAATATACTTCAACCATCATTATGTGATGTGATCTTCCTCCACTATAACTTTAGCATTTTATAGTGAGTTGTTCTAGTCAGGTCTAATGAACACTGTGAAACCTATAGGATACCTCTTTTGATATTATGGCTGGTAAAGATCACTAACCTGTCCTTGTGCATTAGTGACCAGTTGACCCGTGACTCCAGCTTGCAGGTTGGAGAGGGTGTTGCCAAAGACCTGGGATCCGGCCATGGAGCCCATAGCTGCTGCTGCTGCCACCGCAGCCTGGCTGGCCAGAGGGTTCAACTGCAGGGACAGAATCATACAGGTAATGACTGTTATTGTTTGGTTATAAATTGGAATGTTGATCAGTGTTCTCCAAATGTTACTGTAAGTAAACAAACACGGGCGACAGTGTAGGATGAAGAAAGTGAAGTACTGTGACGTATATGACCAGTAGTCCATTATCCAGCCCCTAGAGGTGTGTGCCCAGAAGAGAGCCTGGGGTGGGGGCCGGGAGGGCAGATAGAGGGGGTGGGGTCCGGGAGGGCAGAGAGAGGGGGTGGGCCGGTGAATAAGTGCCCATTTTACCAGTCTAAGTGCTTCCTGTGGCCCCCGGGGCTCCCCTAGGGCCCGGCAGCATCTCTGCAGGGGCCGGACAGCCACAGACCATCTAGGTTTAACAATAGAAGGCGCCATGGTGTCATTGTATCCTCAACCAAATCGACACGCTCCCACTCTGAATCAACCCGCCACCATACCGCGCCACCACACTGCTCCTTTCCAGGGTTAAAAAAATGGCTGTGTTTACCCTGGCTGTAATGGACTCATCTGGAACTGGTGGACAGGCCAAGTGCTTCAGCCACGTAGGAGCATGAGATCACCCAGATAAATCAAGCTAACGACTTATTAGAGGGTGAAAATGCACTGCTGATTTGGTTGCAGTGCAGCAGAGCAGAGCCTTATTAGGTCGAGTAAGTAGAAAAAAAATAGCCGGAAGAGGAGACCGTCCAATTACTCAACAGAATGGAGGAAAAATAGAAACACTACTTAGGCTCTAACTAGCTATTCCTGGTTGGCAATAATGTTATGGAGGGCTAATACATATTCAAAGATGACTGGAGAAACTATGGAAAATCCTAATAGCACCTTAAAGGGGCAATCTGGGATTCAAACAAAAACAAAGCCTGCACCCCACCACTTTTTAGTAAACAGCTGAGGGATGGGGCGGGAGAAATGTAATCACTGAAATTCATATATACAGTGGGAAAAAAAGTATTTAGTCAGCCACCAATTGTGCAAGTTCTCCCACTTAAAAAGATGAGAGAGGCCTGTAATTTTCATCATAGGTACACGTCAACTATGACAGACAAATTGAGATTTTTTTTCCCAGAAAACCACATTGTAGGATTTTTTATGAATTTATTTGCAAATTATGGTGGAAAATAAGTATTTGGTCAATAACAAAAGTTTCTCAATACTTTGTTATATACCCTTTGTTGGCAATGACACAGGTCAAATGTTTTCTGTAAGTCTTCACAAGGTTTTCACACACTGTTGCTGGTATTTTGGCCCATTCCTCCATGCAGATCTCCTCTAGAGCAGTGATGTTTTGGGGCTGTCGCTGGGCAACACGGACTTTCAACTCCCTCCAAAGATTTTCTATGGGGTTGAGATCTGGAGACTGGCTAGGCCACTCCAGGACCTTGAAATGATTCTTACGAAGCCACTCCTTCGTTGCCCGGGCGGTGTGTTTGGGATCATTGTCATGCTGAAAGACCCAGCCACGTTTCATCTTCAATGCCCTTGCTGATGGAAGGAGGTTTTCACTCAAAATCTCACGATACATGGCCCCATTCATTCTTTCCTTTACACGGATCAGTCGTCCTGGTCCCTTTGCAGAAAAACAGCCCCAAAGCATGATGTTTCCACCCCCATGCTTCACAGTAGGTATGGTGTTCTTTGGATGCAACTCAGCATTCTATGTCCTCCAAACACGACGAGTTGAGTTTTTACCAAAAAGTTATATTTTGGTTTCATCTGACCATATGACATTCTCCCAATCCTCTTCTGGATCATCCAAATGCACTCTAGCAAACTTCAGACGGGCCTGGACATGTACTGGCTTAAGCAGGGGGACATGTCTGGCACTGCAGGATTTGAGTCCCTGGCGGCATAGTGTGTTACTGATGGTAGGCTTTGTTACTTTGGTCCCAGCTCTCTGCAGGTCATTCACTAGGTCCCCCCGTGTGGTTTTTGCTCACCGTTCTTGTGATCATTTTGACCCCACGGGGTGAGATCTTGCGTGGAGCCCCAGATCGAGGGAGATTATCAGTGGTCTTGTATGTCTTCCATTTCCTAATAATTTCTTCAAACCAAGCTGCTTACCTATTGCAGATTCAGTCTTCCCAGCCTGGTGCAGGTCTACAATTTTGTTTCTGGTGTCTTTTGACAGCTCTTTGGTCTTGGCCATAGTGGAGTTTGGAGTGTGACTGTTTGAGGTTGTGGACAGGTGTCTTTTATACTGATAACAAGTTCAAACAGGTGCCATTAATACAGGTAACGAGTGGAGGACAGAGGAGCCTCTTAAAGAAGAAGTTACAGGTCTGTGAGAGCCAGAAATCTTGCTTGTTTGTAGGCGACCAAATACTTATTTAATTATTTAATAATAATTTGCATAATTTGCAAATAAATTCATTAAAAATCCTACAATGTGATTTTCTGGATTTTTTTCTTCTCAATTTGTCTGTCATAGTTGACGTGTACCTATGATGAAAATTACAGGCCTCTCTCATCTTTTTAAGTGGGAGAACTTGCACAATTGGTGGCTGACTAAATACTTTTTTCCCCCACTGTAGTCTTTATATATCACACTGAATAGACAATATGACATTCATGTAAAACAATATTGATACGTAGATAGATAACTTAGAGAGTAATGGAAATGTATTATCATTCAGATAGTTCTGGACAATATCAAAAACGACTCCAGCAAAGGCATAAATTCCATTCATTTTTCTCTCCACACAATCGCTCTGTGGGGATTTGAGCTTTGTTAAACTGAGACCATTCAGTTGCCATTCATCTTTTATTGTACCATATGTTATTACGCGTTCTGAAATCAAATGATGAAAAAATGCCACGGAATGATCAATACTTTTTCATTGACAGTAAAGGTTAAGCATATTAAGAATGACACTGCATTTGTCTCATGAAATCATATTTCATGTTGGTGGCCTCAAATTGGCCATGATTGATATTGCGTCCCCTAGTCTGAAAGTCATCCAGTTTTTTTCTCTCCAGATAATCGCAGGATTTTCTTTCTTATGTGCCATGCCACGTTCGTCCTTCTGAACAACTTCAGTAGCAAACGTTAAGAAGACATTTATTTTCACTTTAGTTATTTATCTTTTAAAGAGGTGAAGTGCATTTGAGAGTTCATTAAATAATAATAATATGCCATTTAGCAGACACTTTTATCCAAAGCAACTTACAGTCATGTGCGCATACATTTTTACGTATGGGTGGTCCCGGGGATCGAACCCACTACCCTGGCGTTACAAGCGCCATGCTCTACCAATTGAGCTACAGAGGACCACAAGCTTCTACTCGTCATTGGCTACTTGACATATATTTTACATTTACATTTTAGTCATTTAGCAGACACTCTTTATCCAGAGCGACTTACAGTTAGTGAGTGCATACATTAAAAAAAAATAATAATTCATACTGGCCCCCCGTGGGAATCAAACCCACAACCCTGGCGTTGCAAGCGCCATGCTCTACCAACTGAGCTACACGGGGCTCTATCATCTAAACATTTGCACATAATTTCCATATATCTTAGGAGGGTTATAATCTTTGACAATTTGATTTGTTCTTCCATCCTTGTTCCATGAGAGGCTAATAATTTACAATGAATTTCCTCTACTGAGGGTAGTAAAGGCAAGAGGAACAAAACAGAGGAGGAAGCATGTATTTCATTACTTGGCATTCAGTAATCGTTTTGAAAACATGTCACTCTACTGTGAAATGGATGCCCTGAGGTACTCGTGTCATTTTGGATATCCATTTTTGCGATGATATCTACTGACTTCTAACCTTCTAAACTTATCTTATTCATTTTTTTATCATATTAAAGTTGATGTCAATAGAGATAGCAATAGTTTGTTTATTTTTACATCTCATGGAATCAGCGGGAGTTCAAGAAAAACAAGATAAAAATAACCTGGCTACCCCATGGAGTGGCAAGTTGCCTTCGTGCCAAAAAGTATTTGGAGTGGGATTAGTATCTAGACAGACTGATAGTGTGTCTAGACTCCTTTTTTGATGATAAAGTATGCAGGGTCACTTAGCCTATCTTTTCAGCATGACATCGTAATAGTGAGAGTGAGATATACAGTAGATATAAGGGTTGTCTTCCTTGCAATTCACATGCAAGTTCACACAATGATCCGTATTTTTTGCATATTTTCATAATATCAGAAAAACAAAGGCTGAGTTCCAGGAAAGTGTGACCAGACCCCCAGTCTGTGTCCCAAATGGCACCTTATTCCCTAGTCCAATACTTTTGACCAGGGCCCATAGGGAATCCCATGGCTGAAATCCAGGTCTGTAGTGGGGGAATTGAGAGAGTCAGTCAGAACCCCACATCCTGCTTCATCACTATCCTGCTGGAGGAACAGAGCTGGATTGGAGGGGGGCTTATCTGGACCAAATCTTCAAATAACTACATGTATCGGTGAGAAAGTGGTGGGAAAGGGTCACCTGGGGATATCAGTCAGTCAGTTAGGGATTGCATTAAGAGATAATCCTCCTTCCATTTCTGAGTGGAGATGCTCTCTCTCCTCTCTGCTGAGGGGGAGTGAGAGGTGATACAATGGCAAAGCCCAGGTGAGGCAGAGAGGATTTGGTTATGTGATCGTTGTGATCGTTTAACCATCATGCCCGTATGTGTTTCGGTTATGCTGGTCTGATAAAGAGGATTTCCTTATGTAACTGGGTTGATGATTTAGGTAATTCCATGGGGTGATGTGCTAGCCTGATAGAGGCACAGTGGAGAGGAGGAGGATGTAGAGAGGGGTGTCTACACTACAGCTAGCAGAGCAGAGCCAGGCCTCGTGTGGAGTTGGAGAGATCTAGATCAGTAAACAGATAATGGTATCAGCTCTGACAGAGTCACTTGACTTCCTGATGTTGTTGCCGTCAAATCAAAATCAAATCAAATCTAAATGTATTGGTCCCATAAACATATTTTGCAGATGTTATCGCGGCTGCAGTGAAATGCTTATGCTTCTAGCTCCAACATTGCAGTAATACTTAACAATACAAAACAATACACGCAAATATACAAATATTAGAACCAGCAATGTCAGAGTCCGGAATATAAATATAATTTAAATGTATATGATGGTGTGTGTAGACATTATGGACAGTACATGAATAGGAAGGACGGTACAGCAGTAGTTATATAGGATGAGCCTTGACTAGAATACAGTATATACATATAAAGTGTGTAAAATGACTATGTGTATAGGGCAGCAGTCTCTAAGGTGCAGGGTAGAGTACTGGGTGGTAGCCGGCTAGAACAGTGACTAAGGTTCAGGGCAGGGTACTAGGCGTAGGTGATAGAAGCTGTTTTTCAGTCTCTTGTTGTCAGTGTGTTGTGTGTGTATAAGTACATTTCCCACCCTGTGTGTGTGTGTGTAAATTTTCCACCCTGTGTGTGTTTGTGTGTGTGGTGCTATGTCCTTGTGTAGCTACAGTGTATAAGTGGCAACTGAGCAACTGTTTGTGGTAGTATCACTGTGTTTGATATCCCTCTGCTATTCAGAGGCTGTTATTCTAGTAAATCCAGGTAAAAAGAGAGCGCCGACTGGGCTGTAGCCTAGGATCTTGTATTGGGTAATATGGATAGCAGTGTGAGGGAGAGCCAGGCATACGGAGGGGGGATAGCGGTGTTTGACATCTAAACAGGTGATTTTCCGCCACAGTGCTTCCTCTCAACAGCACAACGGGAGGCAGAAAATGACAGACCTGGCCCAGCATTTGTGTTGATTACGTGTGTTGCAGGAGATAAATAGTGATCTTCCTGTTTGCAGGGCCGCCATGTAAACCATTGTGTTCCAGACTTTTCATTCCCCCGTCAATAGGGTGGTGAATCGCGTGGTTATGGAGTCTTAGTGTTATGGATCTCACTAGTCGCTCGCTGTGGCTGAATCGGGCCAATAACACACAAACAGGAGCCCCAGGAGTCTGATAATGACATGAAATAATTGCATAAAAACATATTCTGGAGTCACCAGGGAGTATTGCATCTTCTGATGCTGTGTGATGTAAAGTAAATTTCACTGTAGGACAAACACCAGTCTGAAACATACAGCAGGTTATCATCACTGGACCACCAGCCACAGATGTTTCTAGTCACTACTACTTGCCACCACTCTCTATAAGCCTTATTCATCACCCTAATGCAGGACTGCCCAATCCTGTTCCTGGAGAACTACCGTCCTGTAGATTTTTGCTCCAACCCTAATCTAGCACACCTGATTCTAATAATTAGCAGGTTGATAAGATGAATCAGGTTAGTAACACCTGGGGTTGGACCGAAAACCTACAGGAGGGTAGCTCTCCAGGAACAGGTTTGGGCAACCCTGCCCTAATGGTATACATACTGTACAGTACATGGAGTATGGGTCAGTAGATAGAAAAGAAGGTCCTTGATTCAAGGTAGGTCATTCTTTGATAAAACAGCCACGTTGTTAAAATTAGATATTTCTCACCATGGGCAAAAGTTGAGGAGTATTACTATTATGCTCTATTATGCTCACTGTTGCCTGTGCTGTTGCCATTTGACCATGAGGGTCACCCGGGGCAGTAACCCGTGTAATCTCTGGAATAGGAGAGAAAATAGGCTCTCTGTGAGCGTGGAGAAACCCCTGGAAACTAAAATGTCTGACACAAACTAACTGGAGTTTATTCTGGGCTGGCCCTTCTTATGTGCCTGTTTTTAAGTTAATAACTTTTCCAGAGAACACATCGGGACAGAACACAGCAGAGTTAATGGGTATCAACTGGGGCCAGACAACAAAAAGGAAGCATCTCATGGGACTTTAGTTTTGATAGGCTTGATGCATGCGTCGCTCAAACTGTTTGACGTTTAGCTCCCCCAAAAGTCACAATTATTTAGCAAAACATAATTATCTGTTTGTTTTGCAGCGATATGTATTGTAAAAGAAAAACCGAGTGTTCTAGCATTACCAATGAGCTTGGAACAACATCCATTATAGTTGCCCTCAGTTCTCTCAGCTCCTTATACGGTTAATGAATGAATAAGGTAATTATCACAGAGCATTTAGCTAACAACTGGACCAAACCAAAGAGTGGAGATTACGGTAGGATGAAAATACACAACATGTGTAATGGATAAACAAACCTGTACATGAGAGCACAGTATATCTGACCAGTATTGAATAGAAGGTACTTCAGCTTCTGAGAGGGTCCTCACGTAGGAATGGGGATGATAGCACTAGAAGGAAGCCTGGCAAAGTAATGCTATTGAATGCAGCCAGATACACGAAGCCCATCTGTCAAAGTAGCACATCCATCTTAAGTCCTTCTGTCATGCTCGTCATCACTCAGCCAAAAGCATGGCAAAATGAACCAAACAGGGAAAATGAAGAATCAATAGCGTTATCGCTTCTGGATGAGAGGAACGGGCGTCTATCTCAGGAGGAAAAACACAGAAGTTTCCCATCCCTCGCTCCATTTTTCCCAGCCCCACCTCTCACATCCCTCCACCCCTCTCTTCTTTTCCCACTCCTGAGTGAATGTAATCAGCTGTGACATGAGAAAACACGCTCTCTGTCTGCCAGTCCTCTGCTGGGCCTATCTTCCCCAAACAGCTCCCCTCATTACCCCAACCTCCTTCCCCTCGCATCCGCCACTAGGCTCATGTACATCGAAATGCCATTAGGCCCTCCCAAACACCTCTAGTCCCTGGGTTGGCTGGGGTGACTGAGGCTCACACACTGCTCCTCCACTCTAGGTCCTCAGAGCTCCGTCTGGGCCACCGATGGGCCTCTGTTACCACTCAACTTATGGGCCATTGTCACAAATCGAAAGGACATTGAACATTGACGATGAGGGAAGAGAAAGCCAGAAAGGCATAAAGAACATCAGGGACAGAAAATGCCACGACAATACAACACCACTACATCAGTAACCATACGGACCATTCTACTGGCAGTGGACCAGAGACGGATGGGAGTGGTGAGTGGTGCGTGCTAATGGAGTGATGTCATCATAGCCCAGCAGTCTGACAGCTAGTTAACAGAGGGTGGTTGGACTGATCAAATAAAATGTATTAACTCCAGGAAATAGACATCCTTAGTGGTGTGGAGAATGGCCATATTTAATTAATTTAATGAGGCAAAATGCAAATGAAGGAAGAGCGGAGTGGTGAAAACGTTGGGGCTAACTATAAAGGGATGATTGAGATTGAGTACAGGATAGTAGCCATCTATCTCCTCTCTCATTAGCTTCATGTGAAATTAACAGCGGCTTGAATCATTACAGAAAATCTGTTCTCGCACATGTGTTGATAATTGTGGGGCTTAGGAGTTCACAAGGGGGACTATAATGTTCAATTAGCAGAACACTACATTTCCTCTGGTCAGAGGGGCCACAGACTGTGTGGCTACAAAATGTACCGTATAACATCCCTTTCATTCTAATTTCCCCCACCGCTTGAGGAATAGTCCATAATATTAGTATTTTTTCAGATGTGTTACATTTACGGCTACTGGCTATGTGATGAAGCACCATTCGTGGAGTAGTGCTGACCATTCGAGTTTTATGAAGTGACATATTTGGTGCAGTTATTTCGGTATGGTTGTAAAGTTGAGGTTTTTTAAGCAACCTATCCTCTCCTGCTGCAGATGTAAAATAGCAGAGAGAGTATTACTCTGGCTGAGAGTGTGAAGTGGATGCATAGCATTCCTGGTCTGTGGTACTTCTCAGTTTACTACAGTAGTAAGTGAAAAATGAAACATCAGGTCAAAAAGCACTGAATAACAAAACCAGATAATCACATGGTAAATAACTAGGGGCTGGTTTCTCGGACACAGATTAAGCAGTCCTAGACTTAAAAACATTCTCATTGGAGATTCTTCATATTAGGAAGTGCTTTTTAGTCTATGACCAGGCTTAATCTGTGTCCGGGAAACAACCCCTAGAGATTGATGAAATTATGTTGGTTGTGCATTAAACAATTTCTGTAAAAAAAGTTAAGGAACAGCAATCACCTAACAAGATTAAACAAAATATATTGTTTAACTTTGCCCATTTATTATGACATGATCACGGTAACCTCCATTATTTATCATTTGGCGTAGAAATGCCATCTCTTTTCACGTTGCTGTTGTTTGACATATAAATATAGCATTTGAATGACTTTAATATCCTCCTAATCAATGACCGGTGATCTTTTCATGTCCTCAATTCAATATAGAAAGGGTCATCCATGATCCGGCTTTATAAACGCAATAAAGGTAAATGATTACTCTCCGCTGGTGTCCAACAATACGGCCTTTAATGAAGAGAAATGGGGGAGGTTGAGGAGGCCTGTCACGTGTCATTGGTCGACTCTGAGTCCAGAGATTAATCACAAGAGAGGGGCTTCGTGGCCGAGACGTGGTCACCCCTGATCGATAAACCCCACCGCTTACACACACATGGAGATACACACACAGACACGCACACACGCACACATACACATTTCAGTTTTTCTCAAAGGCGTACAAGGATTTTTTGGAACAATGTTGTTGATTTTCAAAACAGAGTTTACAAGACACAGAACTCTGTGGCCTTTTGCAAAACAGTAAATGCGTTTTCAAAGTATTTATGTTTGGAGAAGTTGCCTACACAAAACATGAATACATTAGATTCATCAAAAGAACACGACTGCCTGCAAAAAGATTAACACAACTAAACCTACTGTATCTTTTGAGTCCAAGCAGACAAAACAGAAAGTAGTCTTTTAAAAATCCCAGTAGATCAATACATTTTATTTTCTGTTACTAAAGTACAACTGTCCAAAGGTGCAGAATTATGGGCAATGACTCTCCTTTTATGAATATTTCACCAAACAATTCCATACACATCAAATCAAATATTATCCCTGATATTTTTTTAAATAAAACATAAGCACATTGTGTGCAGGATTCATTAATCAGTATCATCACAATCCAATTCCATGTATTCAGTCACACAATAGAAATAAGGAAAGGTGAATACAATGGAGGGACACAACTGATATGAATGTATAGGCCTCAAACCACACCAAAGCAAAGCTATAAAATGGAAGGTCATAATGTCGAAGAAAAACTAACCCACCCAACTTCATTCTCTGCATGTCTGCAATATTGTAAAAAACATAACAATTAGACGGTCCCCATTGCCTAGATCCTTCCATATATTGTACATGGTATGACACTGATGGGGTGATTTAGAATTGTGTGCAGTAGTATTTACTGATTGCCGGAAACACAATTGCACACATTTCTCTTCTGATGAAAACAATATGTTATATTCTGTGAACAGAACCCTTAACAGTGAATTTTGAATTCACTGATGACATTTGGATTGGAAGTTTTTCAAAAGGTGGTCTAAGATATGCAAGTCAGGTACTAAGGAAAGAAAACGATCAGACGTTATGTAAACATATTTGAGCATTTGATCATTGCTGTTCTGCTATAGATCGTTTCAACACAGATCCAAAAATTGCTTGAGGAAAAACTGCAAGTAAAACTATTGGCTTTGAATTCTGGGCCATTAACAGAAGCTTCCATATCAGTTTCACTCTGCTAATCAAATGGGGCAGAAGATCACCCACCTGGATGAATACATGATGGAGCTTTCCTTTATTCCAATGGTGTATCAGCAGTTTAGAGTACAGCTATTGTGTGCCCCCATTAAGACTGCATTAGATCATCTATGCCCAACAGAACATGCAAATAAAATTATTTCTGGTCATATTTAGCTCTGACAAGAAATGGGGACTTTTGACTTGGTCTATGCATGATGCCATAATGTAATAACATTCCATTAAAAGAGGAGGCTCTTTGCAGTGCTGCTGCGCAGAGTGACTGTTTTCCTTGTGTGAGCCCGATGCTCTGTTTGCGTTCGCTAATGGGCATCAGAAATTACAGGCGGCAGAATCGCGCCCTGCGGGAGGATTGGCCTCCTCAGCGGAGCGGAGCACTTAGACTGCAGCCTGTGTCTGGGAGCCCACTGGTGGAGGAGGGGTGGGGGGGGGGGGGGGGGGGGGGGGGACTCAATGTCACGGCCTAGCCTCATAATTAAAGAAAGCCTATTCTGTATCCACTGTTAAGTGAGCCTTGGCTCAGCTCCCCATCTCCAACGCTCCCCTGTGGGCATCTAATGTGTGTTGCCCCCAGTGTGAGTGTGGGCTGATCTGGGCACCAAGCCTGTCTACTGGCCGTCTGCTCTGGGCTGGTAGCCTCCTCTCTTCAGCCTCCTCTGTTTAGCCTCCTCTCCTCTGCCCAGTGGGAGAGGAAGGCTGGCTGGGGAAGAGGAACAAG
Organism: Coregonus lavaretus; assembly: GCF_964263955.1. Lineage (NCBI taxonomy): Eukaryota > Metazoa > Chordata > Actinopteri > Salmoniformes > Salmonidae > Coregonus > Coregonus lavaretus. Next base: position 17,884,568 of record NC_139989.1, read on the forward strand.
CACCAAAACACAGATGAGAAGCAGCAAATAGGTGAGCATGCCGCTGTGTAAAGCTACATAGTAATAGGTGAGCATGCCGCTGTAAAGCTACATAGTAATAGGTGAGCATGCCGCTGTAAAGTTACATAGTAATAGGTGAGCATGCCGCTGTGTAAAGCTACATAGTAATAGGTGAGCCTGCCGCTGTAAAGCTACATAGTAATAGGTGAGCCTGCCGCTGTAAAGTTACATAGTAATAGGTGAGCATGCCGCTGTGTAAAGCTACATAGTAATAGGTGAGCCTGCCGCTGTAAAGCTACATAGTAATAGGTGAGCATGCTGCTGTAACGTTACATAGTAATAGGTGAGCCTGCCGCTGTAAAGCTACATAGTAATAGGTGAGCATGCTGCTGTAAAGCTACATAGTAATAGGTGAGCCTGCCGCTGTAAAGTACAGCAGCTACATAGTAATAGGTGAGCCTGCCGCTGTAAAGCTACATAGTAATAGGTGAGCATGCTGCTGTAACGTTACATAGTAATAGAGTGCTGTGTAAAGACAACCTGCTTGCAGTGGTGGAAAAAGTACCCAATTGTCATTAAGATACCTTAATAGAAAATGGCTCAAGTAAAAGTGAAAGTCACCCAGTAAAATACTACTTCAGTAAAAGTCTAAAAGTATTTGGTTTTAAATATACTTAAGTATCAAAAGTAAATATAATTGCTAAAATATACTTAAGTATCAAAAGTTAAAGTATAAATCATTTCAAATTCCTTATATTAAGCAAACCAGATGGCAACATTTTCTTATTTTTTAAATTTACGGATAGCCAGGGGCACACTCCAACACTCAGACAAAATTTACAAACAAACCATGTACACTACATTACCAAAAGTATGTGTACACCTGGAGCTGGTCCCCCCTTTGCTGCTATAACAGCCTCCACTCTTCTGGGAAGGCTTTCCACTAGATGTTGGAACATTGCTGCAGAACTTGCTTCCATTCAGCCACAAGAGCATTAGTGAGGTCGGGCCCTGATGTTTGGCGATTAGGCCTGGCTCGCAATCGACGTTCCAATTCATCCCAAAGGTGTTCAATGGGGTTGAGGTCAGGGCTCTGTGCAGGCCAGTCAAGTTCTTCCACACTGATCTCGACAAACCATTTCTGTACGGACCTCGCTTTGTGCATGGGGCATTGTCATGCTGAAACAGGAAAGGGCCTTCCCCAAACTGTTGCTACAAAGTTGGAAGCACAGAATCGTCTAGAATGTCATTGTATGCTGTAGCGTTGAGATTTCCCTTCAACGGAACTAAGAGGCCTAGCCCGAACCATGAAAAACAGACCCAAACCATTATTCCACCTCCACCAAACTTTACAGTTGGCACTATGCATTCGGGCAGGTAGTGTTCTCCTGGCATCTGCCAAACCCAGATTTGTCAGTCGGACTGCCAGATTGTGAAGCGTGACTCATCACTCCAGAGAACACATTTCCACTGGTCCGGAGTCCAATGGCGGCGAGCTTTACACCACTCTAGCTGATGCTTGGCATTGCGCATGGTGATCTTAGGCTTGTGTGCGGCTGCTCGGCCATGGAAATCCATTTCATGAAGCTCCCGACGAACAGTTATTGTGCTGACGTTGCTTCCAGAGGCAGTTTGGAACTCGGTAGTGAGTGTTGCAACCGAGGATAGATGATTTTTACGCGTTACGTGCTTCAGCACGCAGCGGTCCCGTTCTGTGAGCTTGTGTGGCCTACCACTTCGCAGCTGAGCTGTTGTTGCTCCTAGATGTTTCCACTTCACAATAACAGCACTTACAGTTGACCGGGGCAGCTCTAGCAGGGCAGAAATGTGATGAATTGACTTGTTGGGAAGGTGGCATCCTACGACGGGGCCACATTGAAAGTCAATGAGCTCTTCAGTACAGGCCATTCTACTGCCAATGTTTGTCTATGGAGATTGCATAACTGTATGCTCGAATTCACTAATTTGAAGGGGTTTCCACATACTTTTGTATATATAGTGTATGTTTAGTGAGTCAGACAGATCAGAAGCAGTAGGGATGACCATAGATGTTCTCTTAATGTGTGTGAATTGGACCATTGTTCTGTTCTGCTAAGCATTCAAAATGTAACGAGTACTTTTGGGTGTCAGGGAAAATATATGGAGTAAAAAGTACATTATTTTCTTCAGGAATGTAGTGAAGTAAAAGTAAAAGTTGTCAAAAATATAAATAGTAAAGTAAAGTACACATACCCAAAATAACTACAGTACTTAAGTAGTACTTTAAAGTAGTTTTACTTAAGTATTTTACACCACTGCCTGCTTGTTACATCCCTAATTCAAAAATGGCAGTAAATATCCATAGTCTTGATAGTGAAAACTAGGGTTGCAAAATTATGGGAACTTTCAATAAATTCCCTGGTTTTCCAGAAATCCTGGTTGGAGGATTCTGGATTTCCTGCTTGTTCCCTCCTGATCCAAGAATAATAGTTTTTTAGAAAATATAGTAAACATGAATATGCTTATTTTTGGGACTTATTCCACATTTCTTTTTACCCGAGTCTGAATATTTCCTTGGCCCTAATCCCTCTCATTTGAAGTAAATAAAAGTAGCAGTGCTGTCATGGCCAGGCTGTTTCCCTCATCTGGCTCCCCTTATGCTGTATAATTATTCATATGGAAAATGTGGCGCTGTCTGTTGATGGGCAACAGTCTTATTTTCTGCTTCAGTCAACAGTGCACATTTGTATTTCTAAATTGTGGTGGTGGTGCGGAGGTCGTTACGTAAGGCAATTTTCTGCCTTCTTAAGAGCCGGATCACCTGTGCATTAATGAGACTACCTCCCTTTCCCCCCTCCCCAACCTGAGCAGCTGAGGATCCCGACTACCCACAAGGCCCTGCTTCTAGCACTAGAAGGCAGTGACGGCACTTCACATGAGCCTTCTTACTTCGACAGACCCCAGCAGCACAATTACACATAAAAAATAATAATATTTGTTAACAACAAATTAATTTGATGCGGGGCTTTATGAAAGTTGATAACAATTCTGCAGTATTTAATTCAATAGTAGTTAATTGCGATATGACCATATGACAGTGGTGTGTGTATTAAGCCCATGACTTATTTCTAGTTACTTCAAACACTGTATTTTTGTTCACTAAAGAATGTTCGATTTTCTCATGAGATTTCTGGGAGGTAATGGACAATTTCATAGACTTAAGTGAGTCCTGAAAATGGAAATCATGGGTACATTTAGCATGCTAGGGGCATGTCATTTTAATTTAGATTTAATACACTGTGGAATTATCAGGGGCTGCAGGCGCGTACCTGATCTGGAAAATCAATGAATCGACGTGCAAGAGCCCTTTAATACACATGTTAATATAATGGGAACAACACCCCCCCCCCCCCCCTTCAGAAAGAGAGGAAAAGGGAAAATTGGAGGATTCTGATTCTAACAGCGGTTGACAAAGGAAAAAGTGTGCTGCAGCGGAAGACAGTGACACGGGTGTTTGAAGGAGCCTCAGCTGGAGACAAAAGCAGTTGAGATGGGCTCGAGACCGACCGAGGGGAAGGAGGGAGGGATGGAGGGAGTGAGAGAGCTGAAGAGAGTGCAGACAGACAGGCCCCTGAAAGCCTGTTGTGGTTGGCAGGCGCTGACCTTGGTGACGATGGGTTTTCACGAGAGGGCTCTAATGAAGCCTGATTGCCAGGGACTGCTGAGGGGGAGTCAGGAGAGGAGGGGAGAGAAGAGAGGAGAAGGAAGAAGGCGTGAGAAAAGGAAAGGGAGAGAGAGAGAGGGCTCAGGTAATTGCAGCACTTGTGGGTCTGAGGCCCCGCGGCCCTGTGATGTCGGGGTGCACTGAGGAAGGGAGAGAGAGAGATTTTGATGGTAAATTGTGGAGCGCTGGGACAAGAGGGAGGCAGGGAGAGAGCAGGGCTCTGGGGTGTAATTACACCAGTGAGTTTGTGGGATGGTGGGAAAGAGGAGAGTGGACAAGCCCAGTGTGGAGCTCTGACAGGGACGAAGGAGAGGAAAGCAGAGGACTGAAGGGGGGAGGCCAGACACACGGCAGGAAGCTGACGGAGGGATAGAGGATGGAGGATGGAGTCAGGACATACTGTAAGCTCTGAAACCACAGAGATAGACACCGCTAGACACTGTGCCAAGGTCAAGGGCTATTAGTGAACACACAACACATAGTGTGTGACAGGACAGCCCAGACCAAGACCAAAGATAGTGTAGGGCTGGAAAATACAAGATACTTTACATGAGCCTCCTGAAGATGTTGCTCAAACAAGAAACATGTTCAGGCAGACTGAGTATTATACCTAACCAACCAGACAGTTTGTGTAAAGAGACATTCTTGTTTCTATTGAAAAGCAGGAAAGGGAGGAAGGACAAATGAGAACTCAGAAAAAGAGTGGAAGAGAATGATAACATATGGAAGAATGTATGTATGTACCTCGTACCCTGCACATCCACTCGATACTGGTACCCCTTGTACAGTTGAAGTCGGAAGTTTACATACACTTAGGTTGAAGTTATTAAAACTCGTTTTTCAATCACTCCACAAATTTCTTGTAAACAAACTATAGTTTTGGCAAGTCGGTTAGGATTGTGCCTTGTAACAGCGCCGGAGAAGATGGCTGCCGTTTTACAGCCCTCTAACCAATTGTACTATTATGTGTGTTTTTCCGTGTTATTTGTAATTTATTTTGTACATAATGTTTCTGCCATCGTCTCTTATAACCAAAAAGAGCTTCTGGATATCAGGACAGCGATTACTCACCTCGTATTGGACGAAGATTTTTTCTTCAACGAGGCGGCCGCGAAGGATATCATACAGACACCTGACAAGGCCCAAATACCCGTCATTCGCGTGAGGAAGAGACGGAGATATCGTGGACGTAGATCGGGGTGCCTTGTAAGGATCCGACGGCGAGCGAGTAAACTGCCTCTTCCATCAATCCTATTAGCCAACGTTCAATCATTGGAGAACAAATTGGACGACTTAAGATTACGGTTATCCTACCAACGGGACATTAAAAACTGTAATATCTTATGTTTCACCGAGTCGTGGCTGAACGACGACATGGATTTCATACAGCTAGCGGGCTATACGCTACATCGGCAGGATAGAACGGCTGACTCCGGTAAGACAAGGGGTGGCGGTCTGTGTATATTTGTAAACAACAGCTGGTGCACAAAATCAAATACTAAGGAAGTCTCGAGGTTTTGCTCGCCTGAGGTAGAGTATCTTATGATAAGCTGTAGACCACACTATTTACCAAGAGAGTTTTCATCTATATTTTTCATAGCTGTCTATTTACCACCACAAACCAATGCTGGCATTAAGATTGCACTGAATGAGTTGTACAAGGCCATAAATCAACAGGAAAACGCTCATCCAGATGCAGCGCTCCTAGTGGCCGGGGACTTTAATGCAGGGAAACTTAAATCCGTTCTACCTAATTTCTACCAGCATGTTAAATGTGCAACCAGAGGGAAAAAAACTCTAGACCACCTTTACTCCACACACAGAGACGCATACAAAGCTCTCCCTCGCCCTCCATTTGGCAAATCTGACCATAACTCTATCCTCCTGATTCCTGCTTATAAGCAAAAACTAAAGCAGGAAGCACCAGTGACTCGGTTAATAAAAAAGTGGTCAGATGACGCAGATGCTAAGCTACAGGACTGTTTTGCTAGCACAGACTGGAACATGTTCCGGGATTCTTCAGACAGCATTGAGGAGTACACCACATCAGTCACTGGCTTCATCAATAAGTGCATCGATGATGTCGTCCCCACAGTGACCGTACGTACATACCCCAACCAGAAGCCATGGATTACAGGAAACATCCGCACTGAGCTAAAGGGTAGAGCTGCCGCTTTCAAGGAACGGGACTCTAACCCGGACGCTTATAAGAAATCCCGCTATGACCTCCGACGAACCATCAAACAGGCAAAGAGTCAATACAGGACTAAGATTGAATCGTACTACACTGGCTCTGATGCTCGTCGGATGTGGCAGGGCTTGAAAACTATCACAGACTACAAAGGGAAGCACAGCCGCGAGCTGCCCAGTGACACAAGCCTACCAGACGAGCTAAACCACTTCTATGCTCGCTTCGAGGCAAGCAACACTGAAGCATGCATGAGAGCACCAGCTGTTCCGGATGACTATGTGATCACGCTCTCCGTAGCCGATGTGAGTAAGACTTTTAAGCAGGTCAACATTCACAAGGCCGCAGGGCCAGACGGATTACCAGGACGTGTACTCCGAGCATGTGCTGACCAACTGGCAAGTGTCTTCACTGACATTTTCAACATGTCCCTGACTGAGTCTGTAATACCAACATGTTTCAAGCGGACCACCATAGTCCCCGTGCCCAAGGACTCTAAGATAACCTGCCTAAATGACTACCGACCCGTAGCACTGACGTCTGTAGCCATGAAGTGCTTTGAAAGGCTGGTCATGGCTCACATCAACAGCATTATCCCAAAAACCCTGGACCCACTCCAATTTGCATACCGCCCCAACAGATCCACAGATGATGCAATCTCTATTGCACTCCACACTGCCCTTTCCCACCTGGACAAGAGGAACACCTACGTGAGAATGCTATTCATTGACTACAGCTCAGCATTCAACACCATAGTGCCCTCTAAGCTCATCACTAAGCTAAGGATCCTGGGACTAAACACCTCCCTCTGCAACTGGATCCTGGACTTCCTGACGGGCCGCCCCCAGGTGGTAAGGGTAGGTAACAACACATCTGCCACACTGATCCTCAACACGGGGGCCCCTCAGGGGTGCGTGCTCAGTCCCCTCCTGTACTCTCTGTTCACCCATGACTGCATGGCCAGGCACGACTCCAACACCATCATTAAGTTTGCCGACGACACAACAGTGGTAGGCCTGATCACCGACAACGATGAGACAGCCTTTAGGGAGGAGGTCAGAGACCTGGCCGTGTGGTGCCAGGACAACAACCTCTCCCTCAACGTGACCAAGACAAAGGAGATGATTGTGGACTACAGGAAAAAAAAGAGGACTGAGCACGCCCCCATTCTCATCGACGGGGCTGTAGTGGAACAGGTTGAGAGCTTCAAGTTCCTTGGTGTCCACATCACCAACGAACTATCATGGTCCAAACACACCAAGACAGTCGTGAAGAGGGCACGACAAAGCCTATTCCCCCTCAGGAGACTGAAAAGATTTGGCATGGGTCCTCAGATCCTCAAAAAATTCTACAGCTGCACCATCGAGAGCATCCTGACTGGTTGCATCACCGCCTGGTATGGCAACTGCTTGGCCTCCGACCGCAAGGCACTACAGAGGGTAGTGCATACGGCCCAGTACATCACTGGGGCCAAGCTTCCTGCCATCCAGGACCTCTATACCAGGCGGTGTCAGAGGAAGGCCCTCAAAATTGTCAAAGACTCCAGCCACCCTAGTCATAGACTGTTCTCTCTGCTACCGCACGGCAAGCGGTACCGGAGTGCCAAGTCTAGGTCCAAAAGACTTCTCAACAGCTTCTACCCCCAAGCCTAAAGACTCCTGAACAGCTAATCATGGCTACCCGGACTATTTGCACTGCCCCCCCACCCCATCCTTTTTACGCTGCTGCTACTCTGTTAATTATTTATGCATAGTCACTTTAACTCTACCCACATGTACATATTACCTCAACTACCTCAACTAGCCGGTGCCCCCGCACATTGACTCTGCAACGGTACCCCCCTGTATATATAGCCTCCCTACTGTCACTTTATTTTACTTCTGCTCTTTTTTCTCTCAACACTTTTTTTGTTGTTGTTTTATTTTTACTTTTTTTGTAAAAAAATAAATGCACTGTTGGTTAAGGGCTGTAAGTAAGCATTTCACTGTGATGTCTGCACCTGTTGTATTCGGCGCATGTGACCAATAAAATTTTATTTTATTTGATTTGATTTGATCTTCTTCGTGCATGACACAAGTAATTTTTCCAACAATTGTTTACAGACAGATTATTTCACTTATAATTCACTGTATCACAATTCCAGTGGGTCAGAAGTTTACATACACTAAGTTGACTGTGCATTTAAACAGCTTGGAAAATTCCAGAAAATGATGTCATGGCTTTAGAAGCTTCTGATAGGCTAATTGACATCATTTGAGTCAATTGGAGGTGTAACTGTGGATGTATTTCAAGGCCTACCTTCCAACTCAGTGCCTCTTTGCTTGACATAATGGGAAAATCAAAAGAAATCAGACAAGATCTCAGAAAAAAATGAAACACCATGGGACCACGCAGCAGTCATACCGGTCAGGAAGGAGACGCGTTCTGTCTCCTAGAGATGAACGTACTGTCACGCCCTGGCTCTGGGACTCTGTTATGTTGAGCCAGGGTGTGTTGTTTCTATGTGTTTTGTGTTCTAGGTTGATTATCTAGCTCATGTGTTTCTGTGTTGGCCGGGGTGGTTCTCAATCAGAGGCAACGAGTATCAGCTGTTGCTTGTTGTCTCTGATTGGGAACCATACTTAGGCAGCCTGTTTTCCACAGTGTTTTGTGGGATCTTGTTCCGTGTATGGTTGGTGTCTGTTACCTAGGACTTCACGTATCATTTTGTTGTTTTGTTTCGTGTGGTGAATCAAATTAAAAGTATGTTCACTCTCACGCTGCGCATTGGTCCACTTCCTCCAACGATCGTGACAGAAGATCCCACCATATCTGGACCAAGCAGCGTGTCCAGGAGCCAAGATGCCGTAGTAGTGCAGTTGTGTTTTTATCGTATGTCTGTAAATAGCCTGTAAATACCCTATTTTTTGTACATATTTCCCTATCAGACTTTTCATCCTTCTACAAGATATACTTTCCTGCAACCCGCCTCACTCAATGTGGAACGGATTCTATTATTGACTTACCTTTATCTAGAATCTACAGTTGAAACTAGCTAGCCAGCTAACTAGCTACTTGCTATTAGCCACAGCTAGCGGTGTTTCACCCAGAACATTGGATTTTTTCTGCGGGATTAATTTTAATCACTGGACATTGATCACCGGATATTCGGCCAGTCTGCACAGCGCGTTATCGACCCAGAACATATCAGTTTTTCCGCCGGAATCACTGAATCACTGGACCTTTAACTCCGGATTCATCGCTACCAGCTAGCTACAACAAAACGGACGCTGTGGTCTGGCTAATCATCCTGAGCTAGGCCCATCTCCCGGCTATCTACCTCTCTGTCAACCGGACGGGACCACCTAGTGTTGACACGGAGCCCCGCCGATCCTACACGACTGGTCTGCCGACGAAATCGTCTGATGTGGTTACGACGTTAACCACGAAGATTCCATCCATCTGCTAGCCCTGGCCCGCTAGCACACGCTAGCCGTGGCCTCTTACTCACTAGTGCTTCACCACCGGACCTTATGATAACTCAGCTATACAGGTGATATCTGCTGGACTGTTCCTTTTTACGGTACTACATCCTGTTTATGTTTAGCCTCAGCCCAAACATGGTTAGTTTATTGTTGTTTCGGTTATTTCTAATTGTACTATATCACTGTAGACCCCCCAGCCTAGCTAAACCTGCCTTAGATAGCTCCTTTGCCCCTCCCCCTATACACGCGGAGACTGACTCAATTGATGCCTCCAGCGATGCTATCTCTTTCATTGTTACCCAACGCTTAGGTTTACCTCCACTTTACTCATATCCTTCCATATCCTTGTCTGTACATAATGCCCTGAATCTTTTCTATAACACCCGGAAATCTGCCCCCTTTATTCTATGTACCCAACGCACTAGAAGACCAGTTCTTAAAGCCTTTAGCCGTATCCTTATTCTAGTCCTCCTCTGTTCCTCTGGTGATGTAGAGGCTAACCCAGGCCCTGCAGCCCTCAGTATCACTCCTACTCCCCAGGCGCTATCATTTGATGACTTCTGTAATCGCAAAAGTCTTGGTTTCTTGCACATAAATATCAGAAGTCTACTTCCTAAGTTTGAGTTATTCACTGCGTTAGCACACTCTGCCAACCCTGATATTCTAGCAGTGTCTGAATCCTGGCTCAGGAAGGCCACCAAAAATTCTGGAATTTCCATCCCCAACTATAACATTTTCCGTCTAGATAGAACTGCCAAAGGGGGTGGAGTTGCAATCTACTGTAGAGATAGCCTGCAGAGCTCTATCATACTATCCAGGTCTGTGCCCAAACAGTTTGAGCTTCTACTTCTAAAAATCCACCTTTCCAGAAATAAGTCTCTCACTGTTGCCGCTTGCTACAGACCCCCCTCAGCCCCCAGCTGTGCCCTGGACACCATATGTGAATTGATTGCCCCCCATTTATCCTCAGAGTTTGTACTGCTTGGTGACCTAAATTGGGATATGCTTAATACCCCAGCCATCCTACAATCCAAGCTAGATGCCCTCAACCTCACGCAAATTATCAACGAACCTACCAGGTACAACCCTAAATCCGTAAACATGGGTACCCTCATAGATATCATCCTGACTAACATACCCTCTAAATACACCTCAGCTGTCTTCAACCAGGATCTCAGCGATCACTGCCTTATTGCCTGCGTCCGTAACGGGTCCGCGGTCAAACGACCACCCCTCATCACTGTCAAACGCTCCCTAAAACACTTTAGCGAGGAGGCCTTCCTAATTGACCTGGCCCAGGTATCCTGGATGGATATAGATCTCATTCCGTCAGTAGAGGATGCCTGGTTGTTCCTTAAAAGTAATTTCCTCTCAATCTTAAATAAACATGCCCCATTCAAAAAATACAGAACTAAGAACCGATATAGCCCCTGGTTCTCCTCAGACTTGACTGCCCTTGACCAGCACAAAAACATCCTGTGGCGTACAGCATTAGCATCAAATAGCCCCCGCGATATGCAACTTTTCAGGGAAGTTAGGAACCAATATACACAAGCAGTCAGGAAAGCAAAGGCTAACTTTTTCAAACAGAAATTTGCATCCTGTAGCACTAACTCCAAAACGTTTTGGGACACTGTAAAGTCCATGGAGAATAAGAGCACTTCCTCCCAGCTGCCCACTGCACTGAGGCTAGGAAACACTATCACCACCGATAAATCTACAATAATCGAGAATTTCAACAAGCATTTTGCTACAGCTGGCCATGCTTTCCATCTGGCTACCACTAACCCGGCCACCAACTCTGCACCCTCTGCTGCAACTTGCCCATGCCACCCCCGCTTCTCCTTCACACAAATTCAGACAGCTGATGTTTTGAAAGCGCTGCAAAATCTGGACCCCTACAAATCAGCTGGGCTAGACAATCTGGACCCTTTCTTTCTAAAACTAGCCGCCGAAATTGTCGCAACCCCTATTACTAGTCTGTTCAACCTCTCTTTCATAACGTCTGTGATCCCCAGAGATTGGAAAGCTGCCGCGGTCATCCCCCTCTTCAAAGGGGGTGACACTCTAGATCCAAACTGCTACAGACCTATATCCATCCTGCCCTGCCTTTCGAAAGTATTTGAAAGCCAAGTTAACAAACAGATCATCGACCATTTCCGCTATGCAATCCGGTTTCCGAGCTGGTCACGGGTGCACTTCAGCCACGCTCAAGGTCCTAAACGATATTATAACCACGATTGATAATAGACAGTACTGTGCAGCCGTCTTCATCGACCTGGCCAAGGCTTTCGACTCTGTCAACCACCGCATTCTTATTGGCAGACTAAATAGCCTTGGTTTCTCAAATGACTGCCTCGCCTGGTTCACCAACTACTTCTCAGATAGAGTTCAGTGTGTCAAATCGGAGGGCCTGTTGTCTGGACCTATGGCAGTCTCTATGGGGGTGCCACAGGGTTCAATTCTTGGGCCGACACTTTTCCCCGTGTATATCAATGATGTCGCTCTTGCTGCTGGTGACTCTCAGATCCACCTCTACGCAGACGACACCATTTTGTATACATCTGGCCCTTCATTGGACACTGTGTTAACAAACCTCCAAACGAGCTTCAATGCCATACAACAATCCTTCAGTAGCCTCCAACTGCTCTTAAACACTAGTAAAACTAAATGCATGCTTTTCAATCGAACGCTGCTGGCACCCGCCCACCCGACTAGAATCACCACTCTCGACGGGTCTGACCTAGAGTATGTGGACAACTACAAATACCTAGGTGTCTGGTTAGACTGTAAACTCAACTTCCAGACTCACATAAAGAATCTCCAATCCAAAGTTAAATCTAGAATCGGCTTCCTATTTCGCAACAAAGCCTCCTTCACTCATGCTGCCAAGCATGCCCTCGTAAAACTGACTATCCTACCGATCCTTGACTTCGGCGATGTCATTTACAAAATAGCCTCCAACACTCTACTCAGCAAATTGGATGTAGTCTATCACAGTGCCATCCGTTTTGTCTCCAAAGCCCCATACACTACCCACCACTGTGACCTGTACGCTCTTGTTGGCTGGTCCTCACTACATGTTCGTCGTCAAACCCACTGGCTCCAGGCCATCTATAAATCACTGCTAGGCAAATCCCCGCCTTATCTTAGCTCATTGGTCACCATAGCAGCACCCACCCGTAGTCTGCGCTCCAGCAGGTATATCTCACTGGTCATTCCCAAAGCCAACACCTCCTTTGGCCGCCATTCCTTCCAGTTCTCTGCTGCCAATGACTGGAACGAATTGCAAAAATCTCTGAAGCTGGAGACTCTTATCTCCCTCAATAACTTTAAGCATCAGTTGTCAGAGCACCTTACCGATCACTGCACCTGTACACAGCCCATCTGAAATTAGCCCACCCAACTACCTCATCCCTATATTGTCATTTATTTTGCTCTTTTGCACCCCAGTATCTCTATTTGCACATAATCTCTTGCACATCTAGCATTCCAGTGTTAATACTATTGTAATTATTCTGCACTATAGCCTATTTATTGCCTTACCTCCATAACTTGCTACATTTGCACACACTGTATATATATTTTCTGTTGTATTTCTGACTTTATGTTTTTTACCCCATATGTAACTCTGTGTTGTTTTTATTGCACTACTTTGCTTTATCTCGGCCAGGTCGCAGTTGTAAATGAGAACCTGTTCTCAACTGGCTTACCTGGTTAAATAAAGGTGAAATAATAAAATAAAATAAAACGCCAGAGGTGAATCTAATGGATATCCACCTCGACTGGGTCAAGCAGCGTGTCCAGGAGCCATCGCCAGAGAGGACTCTAATGGATGTCAACCTCGACTGGGTCAAGCCGCGTGAGGAGGAGAGAGGTTGGACTTGGGAGCAGAGGCTGGAGAGTCTGGCGAGAGCCATGGAGGCCATAGCCACGGGGGAGAGACGAACCAAATACATTTTTAGGGGGGGGGCTCACACCGTGGACGACGGGACTGCTGGAGGCAGATAAGGGGCGAGTTAGTGGACGAGGAGAGAAGGCCACCGGGTTACGGGAGCCATTGACGAGTAGAGGGAAGGAAAATGTAGAGGCACGGCGAGAGGTACTGAGGTGTGTTGCCAGTCCGGTCCGGCCCGTTCCTGATCCCCGGGTAAGGCCAGTGGTGTGTGTTCCCAGTGCGGTCCGGCCTGTTCCTGTCCCTCGCACCAAGCCTGTGATGCGCGTCGCCAGCCCGGTCCGGCCTGTTCCTGCCTCTCGCACCAAGCCTACGGTGCGCGTCGCCAGCCCGGCCCGGCCTGTTCCTGCTCCCCGCACCAAGCCAATGGTGCGCGTCGCCAGCCCGGCCCGGCCTGTTCCTGCTCCCCGCACCAAGCCAATGGTGCGCGTCGCCAGCCCGGCCCGGCCTGTTCCTGCTCCCCGCACCAAGCCAGGGGTGCGCGTCGTCAGCCTGGTCCGGCCCGTTCCTGCTCCCCGCACCAAGCCTGTGGTGCGCATCGTCAGCCCGGTTCGGCCCGTTCCTGCTCCCCGCACCAAGCCTGTGGTGCGCGTCGTCAGCCCGGTCCGGCCCGTTCCTGCTCCCCACACCAAGCCTGTGGTGCGCGTCGTCAGTCCGGCACAGCTCGTGCCTGGGTCACCGGTGCCTGGTCAGGTACCGGTCAGCTGCTCCACATCGGAGCCTAAGCAATCCGCTCCACCGATGTCCAGTCCAGCTCCAGCCAGCGGGGCCAGACCGGACCAGGGGCGCTACGGGGGAATTGTTGGAGGGTGGTGGTCAAGCCCGGAGCCGGAACCGCCTCCGAGGAGGAATGCCCACCCGGCCCTCCCCTGTTCGGTTTATGTTTGGCGCGGTCGCAGTCCGCGCCTTTGGGGGGGGGGGGTACTGTCACGCCCTGGCTCTGGGACTCTGTTATGTTGAGCCAGGGTGTGTTGTTTCTATGTGTTTTGTGTTCTAGGTTGATTATCAAGCTCATGTGTTTCTGTGTTGGCCGGGGTGGTTCTCAATCAGAGGCAACGAGTATCAGCTGTTGCTTGTTGTCTCTGATTGGGAACCATACTTAGGCAGCCTGTTTTCCACAGTGTTTTGTGGGATCTTGTTCCGTGTATGGTTGGTGTCTGTTACCTAGGACTTCACGTATCGTTTTGTTGTTTTGTTTCGTGTGGTGAATCAAATTAAAAGTATGTTCACGCATCACGCTGCGCATTGGTCCACTTCCTCCAACGATCGTGACACGTACGTTGGTGCGAAAAGTGCAAATCAATCCCAGAACAACAGCAAAGGACCTTGTGAAGATGCTGGAGGAAACAGGTACAAAGTATCTATATCCACAGTAAAACGAGTCCTATATTGACATAACCTGAAAGGCCGCTCAGCAAGGAAGAAGCCTCCGCTCCAAAACTGCCATAAAAAAGCCAGACTACGGTTTGCAACTGCACATGGGGACAAAGATCATACTTTTTGGAGAAATGTCCTCTGGTCTGATGAAACAAAAATAGAACAGTTTGGCCATAATGACCATCGTTATGTTTGGAGGAAAAAGGGAGTGCTTGCAAGCCGAAGAACACCATCCCAACCGTGAAGCACGGGGTGGCAGCATCATGCTGTGGGGGTGCATTGCTGCAGGAGGGACTGGTGCATCAGATGGCATCATGAGGAAGGAAAATTATTTGGATATATTGAAGCAACATCTCAAGACATCAGTCAGAAAGTTAAAGCTTGTTCGCAAATGGGTCTTCCAAATGGGCAATGACCCCAAGCATACCTCCAAAGTTGGGCCAAAATTGCTTAAGGACAACAAAGTAAAGGTATTGGAGTGGCCATCACAAAGCCCTGACCTCAATCCTATAGAACATTTGTGGGCAGAACTGAAAAAGTGTGTGCGAGCAAGGAGGCCTACAAACCTGACTTAGTTACACCAGCTCTGTCAGGAGGAATGGGCCAAAATTCACCCAACTTATTGTGGGAAGCTTGTGGAAGGCTACCCGAAACGTTTGACCCAAGTTAAACAATTTAAAGCCAATGCTACCAAATACTAATTGAGTGTATGTAAACTTCTGACCCACTGGGAACGTGATGAAAGAAACAAAAGCTGAAATAAATCATTCTCTCCACTATTATTCTGATATTTCACATTCTTAAAATAAAGTGGTGATCCTAACTGACCTAAGACAGGGAATTTTTACTAGGATAAAATGTCAGGAATTGTGAAAAACTGATATTAAATGTATTTTGCTAAAGTGTATGTAAACTTCTGACTTCAACTGTATATAGTCAAGTTATCGTTACTATTACGTGTTTTGCTTTTCTATTATTTCTCTATTTTCTTTCTCTCTGTATTGTTGGGAAGGGCCCGTAAGTAAGCATTTCACTGTGAGTCCACACCTGTTTACGAAGCATGTGACGAATAAAATTTGATTTCATGTGCGTATTTGTGTGCGTTCATAACTGTGTGAGTCTGTGTGCAAACCTGTGTATGTCTGTGTGTGTGTGTGCTTGCAAACAACATGTGTGTATACATGTGTGTGCGCATGCGTGAGTGTTAGCTCCAGTGGATGTCACACAGGGGTCACAAGGGCCCGGGCTCAGCGAATTGAATAAGAGAGAGTTGATGGGCTGGCCTAGGCCCCCTGCTGCCGCGGATCAGTATGTAGCAGCCTTTCTCTCCCTCCTCTGCCTCTCCCTGCCGGGGCCGATGTAACTCAGTGGAGTGGCAAATTACACCAGACCTACAGCTGTAGCCCGACATTATGATTAATTTGATCAGTAATTTCTCCTGTTTTTCATTTTAATCGCTGTGACTATTCTGCTGTGGCAGGTCTTTCAGATCTAATTAAGATCAATTCCGGTGTAACAGACTTGGCGAGCGCCGTGCACCCCGTCAAATCCCTGAGCTCTGCTGGGCGTGGAGAAAACCTGCGCCTCTAATCAATCAACTTCCAGCAAATTCAGCCCGGCTGCAGCAATCAGCCTATTAACACACTTAAGCAAATTTCATAATCTCCCTCCCTGTCTATTTGTCATCATTGTGGAGGGAGGCTGAGGCTATTGCCTGTGACTGCCTGGAACTCAGCATGCTGGAGAGGGATGGGAGAGATAGCGGTGTAGTAGAGGCTGCTGTGGTGGAGACACACTGAGAAGTGGGAGAGTGAACCTCTCGTTAAATTGTGGAGAGTCCACCAATAACCTTAGGGCTGCTAGGCTTTTCTACTGAAACAAGAAGAAGGGAGCATTGTCTCAAAGCAACAGTTTTGTTTTTCTTCATCCACCGTAATGTTGTAATTTGTAAGCCAGTGGATGTTTGTGCTGCCCTCTCCATACAAAGGCCATTTTCACATTGGCGATAGCAAAGGGTTGTTTTCGAGAGGTATTGATTCTCGAGAGAGTAAACTTGCGAAATTATCACGTCTAGAGCGGTACCTCCGGAGATCGCGCACGACACTCGCGGTTGACCCTCGAGCATGGCAGTGTGAACACAATGTGTCGTTGAGCTCAACACTCCTACAGTAGGATATAAATGGTAATAGCAGAGCAATGTTTTTGAAACAGCTGAAATGTATAGACATTTTCCTAAGATTTGAGACTTGTTTTATTTAGTTTTTACCTGAAACAGCAGTAACAACTTGTTACATTCTGAAATTGTCGCAGTAAATGCTGCCTGCCGGCTGCATGGAGCCAAGGAAAACTATGGAAGCCCATTCCCGCCACCATGTCGATACTATCTCAAAATTTTCAGATACTGAAGTCAAACTACACTATATAAGAAATGTTTTTGAGATCATACAAATATAATATGTTTTTTCATGTGTTACATTGTGTGGGAAATTGCTTTCCTGGGGCCCAGAGTTTGTCCTGATCTGGTAGGCTAACCTAACTAGGTAAACGTCTGGGTATAACATAGTAATAAATCAGCTGTAAAAAAACGGTTTTATATGGGCTATGATGGGACCCGATTTTTTCTAATCAGGTCATATGGTTTTTAAAAAGTCCAGGAAAAACTTCTGGCAAACAAATCATGAGGCGAATCAGTCTAAACAACAGTACTTTGTCCATCTTTTCAACACTTTTGTATCAATATTTTTTATTAAACCAAATCAAAAATGCTGGGGCAAATGCCATTTCGCCACACGTTTGCCGGCGGCACTGGTGTGCTGATCTATGCAACAGATGGAAATCGCCACACAATGCAATGATGAATGTTGATGTTGTTAGCGTTAGCTAGCAGTAACTCTGTGCTTTTGTCTTGAAGCTAAAATAATGAGTGTACAGACCTTTCATTGTCTGCACATGCTTGTGAATTTTAGCATTATTCAAGAATGTAATATGTTGCAATAATTACAGCCAGGTCACCCGTGATCAAGTCAGTATTCGACATCCATCCATGTCTGAGAACGTTGTGAGATGAGCCACTAGGGGCAACAGTGAGCGCTGTTAACTTCAAGTAGGTTTCAGTTTTGCTGGGGTGTTCTGGACAAGGATGGCAGATGCGTGTAAGCATCTGCCTTTGGTGCCAAAGGTTGCATGTTTGAATCCAGTAATAGAAAGTTATTTTTGTTTTAACCCTTACCTTAACCATTCGTAGTTAATGCCTAACCTTAAGATTTCTGAGTTAATGGCTAAACTTAACCCTAATCTTTAAAATTCGGAGTTATTGCCTAAACTTGATGTTTGAGAAACATGGATGAACGTCTAATTCTGACATGAGACTGTGAGAGCTTGTTGATAATTAAGTGTAATATGGTATATGCATGAAGAGTTCATCCATGCTAGCTAGTAGAATAGTTTGCAATGGTTAGCCTCCTGGCTAGTGGCTACTGTGACATTTACGGTACTTTTGAGCTGCGATGCAAGAACGCCAACCGAACCCTTTCCCGGCTTGTGACATTCCCGTCGCTAATTTGAATTGAAAAGTGTATGTACATACACTATATATAAAAAAGTATGTGAACACCCCTTCAGATTAGTGTATTCGGCTATTTCAGCCAAACCCGTTGCTGACAGGTGTATAAAATCAAGCACACCGCCATGCAATCTCCATAGACAAACATTGGCACTAGAATGGCCTTACTGAAGAGCTCAGTGACTTTCAACATGGCACCGTCATAGGATGCGATCTTTCCAACAAGTCAGTTCGTCAAATTTCTGCCCTGCTAGAGCTGCCCCGGTCAACTGTAAGTGCTGTTATTGTGAAGTGGAAACGTCTAGGAGCAACAACGGCTCAGCCGTGAAGTGGTAGGCCACACAAGCTCACAGAACGGGATCGCCGAGTGCTGAAGCGCGTAGCGTGTAAAAATCATCTGTTCTCGGTTGCAACACTCACTACCGAGTTCCAAACTGCCTCTGGAAGCAACGTCAGCACAAGAACTGTTCGTCGGGAGCTTAATGAAATAGGTTTCCATGGCCGAGCAGCCACACACAAGCCTAAGATCACCATGCACAATGCCAAGCGTCGGCTGGAGTGGTGTAAAGCTCGCCGCCATTGGACTCTGGAGCAGTGGAAATGCGTTCTCTGAAGTGATGAATCACGCTTCACAATCTGGCAGTCCGACGGACGAATCAGGGTTTGGTGGATACCAGGAGAACGCTACCTTCCCGAATGCATAGTGCCAACTATAAAGTTTGGTGGAGGAGGAATAATGGTCTGGGGCTGTTTTTCATGGTTCGGGCTAGGCCCCTTCGTTCCAGTGAAACGGAAACGCCCAACATCAGTGCACGACCTAATCGCCCAACATCAGTGCCCGACCTCACTAATGCTTTGAGGCTGAATAGAAGCAAGTTCCTGCAGCAATGTTCCAACATCTAGTGGAAAGCCATCCCAGTAGAGTGGAGGCTGTTATATCAGAAAAGGGGTACCAACTCCATATTAATGCCCATGATTTTGGAATGAGATGTTCGACGAGCAGGTGTACACATACTTTTGGTCATGTATTGTATTATGTAAATTAGGATTTTGTGCTGATAACTCTATTCAGTGAGAATAAGCTCAAAGACGGCTAGAGCTGTTTATTCTATTCACCTCCCAGTGGGGGACAATTTGGACAGACAATAGTATCCTAATGAATGTTTGTCTATCTGACACTCCCTCTGGTTATTAAAACAAATGGTTGAATGGCTGTGGTCATGTGTGTGTGAATAATAGGAGATGAAATGAGGGATGTTATCTGTGCTAGAGTACATCCCAAATGACACCCTATTCCCTATATAGAGCACTACCTTTGGGCCCTGGTCAAAAGTAGTGCAGTAAATAGGGAATAGGGCGCCATTTGGGACGCAACCCTAGCACACACACACACACAAACACACACACACACACACACAAACACACACACACACACACACACACACACAAACACAAACACAAACACACACACACACACACACACACACACACACACACACACACACACACACACACACTCACACTCACACTCACACTCTCACACACAGGCTGGAGGGTGCAGATGGATGAGGGGCTAAAATCCAGATTTGGGAATGTGCAGAGGACTGGGCAGGAGAACTCTCAGCAGACAGGGCCTGTGTCCCAAATCACACCCTATTCCCTACATAGTACACCATATGGGCCCTAGTCCAAAGTAGTGCACTACATAGGAAATAGGGTGCCATTTGGGACGCAGGCAAGAACTGTCCTTGGAGGGATTCTCACCAGGTGACATGGGAACACCCTCAGTGACAACCCCAGCACTGTCTGTCTGTCCGCCTGCCTGCCTGCCTGCCTGCCTGCCTGCCTGCCTGCCTGCCTGCCTGCCTGCCTGCCTATTTTTCTATACATCTATCCCTGGATAAAAGCGTCTGCTAAATTACTAAAATGTAAATGGATCCCCAGTCATCATAATCAGGATCTCATTTTCTTTATCAAATTCAAGCTATAGTAAGGACAGGGTCCGGTGGTGAAACTGGTGAAAGATGTCATTATAGTACTAATAGATTATGATTTCTCATTAATTGTGCTAGTAAACAGAGGAGCATTATCATTAATTGTGAGTACGTCAGGCACTGCGGTATGTCAGGCAGGGATTGCTCTCTGTAGCTCTGCTTTCTAGACCTGCTTTCTAAGAAATTCTTAAAACAGACTAAAATATTCAAAGAAGACAAAGGGGGGCTTTGCTTGACTGTAATGCACATCAGAACACTTACGTACTCCAGAAAAGAAGGTTATTACTGTGAGGTTTTGGCCCTTATGCTGGCTGTGTCTAAGTGGACCAGCACTGTGAGTTCGTCCCAAATAGCACCCTATTGCCTATATAGTGCACTACTTTTGACCAGAGCCCTATGGGGGGAATAGATGGAATAGGATGCCATTTAGGATGCACAGCCTTTGACTAGCCCAATTTACCCTCAGCGCTCGGGGCTAGAATGTGGCTATAGTATATGGTTGGTGTCTAGGTCTGGGTGGCAGGCAGCAGCTAGCCAGCTTTTTAAATGCTGGTGTCTGTTTTTCCTGCTGAGTCTCACTAGGCTGTGACAGGGCCGTAGAGGGGTGCAAGGGGGAAACAAATGGCCGTACTCATCCTGGCCATAAAGAAGGGTGCAGTGCCACAACCCAATAAAGGACTGACGCTGATGAATGTGGCCAGGGAGAGGGAGGCGACCCTGGCCGAGCTCCACCAGAAATGAAACCACAGGGATATAAAATAGGTTATTATCGTCACACACTGACAGCCAGACGGACAGAAGGGGGCTGAGATGGATGGACAGACAAACTGACTAAAAAGGAGGTTGGATAAAGGAAGGGCAGCTAAGATCAAAATGACTGATAAATGTTGATGAGAACCTGATGTATCCAAGAGGAGTTCAAAAACGATGCATGATGGCTTGAAACTCAGTTTAGTGTGCTTTGAATAACCCTCTCACTGAATGATGACCTTGTCAATGAGATGCACATTTTAATGTCCCCACACTGACCTCAGAGATGCCTGACAGGCATAAACCACTAGCTCTTGATTCATATCAAGTATATAAAACAGTACCTAGACAAACAGGGTCTAATGAGTAGTCATCAGCATAGTATTATGTCAAGATTGGCCTTCTTCTGTCCGCAACACATCCCACAACACCATATCATCACAATACCACCACTAGTAAGACTATTTGAACACACATCCACTGGCTGAAGTTTTTGTATGAGGGCGTCAAAGATGCAGTAGCAATAGGAAGTAGGCCTATGTAAGCTACTATTCTTACAACTTGGATAACACAAGTTAAATATACATTTGGGACTAACACATTGGCATACAGTAACGGGGTAGAGTGAGCTCACCTGCAGTGGCATGGGCGGTGTGACGGGCGAGGGCAGGCTGCGGGCCGGCGATTGGTTTTGCCTGAACGGCGGAGACTGCGGTGGTTGGCCAGAGCCGGTCATGGAGGTGGTGGAGGAGGCGGAGCCAGGGGAGGGGACCGAGACGGAGGACTGCTGTAGGCTGGGCGGGGTCATGTGACCCCGTGATGACAACTGGTTGTGGATGTGGCTGTGGGAGTGTTGATGCTGCTGATGGTGTTGTTGTTGTTGGTGATGGTGCTGTTGTTGTTGCTGGTGGTGCTGTTGTATCTGTTGAAGCTGCTGCAGGTGCTGAAGCTGGGAGTTCAGGGATGAGGTAGCTGGTGAAGGAAGAGGAACAGAACATCAAACTGATATCATTACTACTGTATCTTAAACTATTCAGAGACATTCAAAAATGTTTGTAACACATTCATGTGTAATTTGAAAACCAGCAGTTGGGGTAACATACTGAAAAAGAATGGTCACACCTAACAATAGATAGACAATAGGTTGAGGTGTGGGGATATCAATGTAAATTGACCAGTCCCACAACAAGGTCCAGTAACATTGTAACCTCTACCATGGAGTTCCAGAAGAACCTGACTTCAGTAGTTAGAGGACAAAGCTATCCACATTGACTGACATAATTGGTCTCTCTAGAGAGAAGCTCTTCATTTTCACTCAGAGAATGTCACAATCTTAGGTTTAATTATGGAAAATCTCCTAGGAAGAGTCATTCATCTTGACAGGAAGTCTTAAGAAATCATACCGTTATCCTCATCTCTAGATTTAAATGCTAATTAATTTTATGCACTTTTCTCACCGTTTCAGTGACACACACAGACAGAGATGGACAGACAGACAGACACATTCATGTGTATGTCCACATGGACGCATCCACAAGGTACTGTAAACCACAAGAATATGCAATACGTACAGTGGGGAAAAAAGTATTTAGTCAGCCACCAATTGTGCAAGTTCTCCCACTTAAAAAGATGAGAGAGGCCTGTAATTTTCATCATAGGTACACGTCAACTATGACAGACAAATTGAGAATTTTTTTCTCCAGAAAATCACATTGTAGGATTTTTAATGAATTTATTTGCAAATTATGGTGGAAAATAAGTATTTGGTCACCTACAAACAAGCAAGATTTCTGGCTCTCACAGACCTGTAACTTCTTCTTTAAGAGGCTCCTCTGTCCTCCACTCGTAGACCTGCACCAGACTGGGAAGACTGAATCTGCAATAGGTAAGCAGCTTGGTTTGAAGAAATCAACTGTGGGAGCAATTATTAGGAAATGGAAGAGATACAAGACCACTGATAATCTCCCTCGATCTGGGGCTCCACGCAAGATCTCACCCCGTGGGGTCAAAATGATCACAAGAACGGTGAGCAAAAATCCCAGAACCACACGGGGGGACCTAGTGAATGACCTGCAGAGAGCTGGGACCAAAGTAACAAAGCCTACCATCAGTAACACACTACACCGCCAGGGACTCAAATCCTGCAGTGCCAGACGTGTCCCCCTGCTTAAGCCAGTACATGTCCAGGCCCGTCTGAAGTTTGCTAGAGTGCATTTGGATTATCCAGAAGAGGATTGGGAGAATGTCATATGGTCAGATGAAACCAAAATATAACTTTTTGGTAAGAACTCAACTCGTCGTGTTTGGAGGACAAAGAATGCTGAGTTGCATCCAAAGAACACCATACCTACTGTGAAGCATGGTGGTGGAAACATCATGCTTTGGGGCTGTTTTTCTGCAAAGGGACCAGGACGACTGATCCGTGTAAAGGAAAGAATGAATGGGGCCATGTATCGTGAGATTTTGAGTGAAAACCTCCTTCCATCAGCAAGGGCATTGAAGATGAAACGTGGCTGGGTCTTTCAGCATGACAATGATCCCAAACACACCGCCCGGGCAACGAAGGAGTTGCTTCGTAAGAAGCATTTCAAGGTCCTGGAGTGGCCTAGCCAGTCTCCAGATCTCAACCCCATAGAAAATCTTTGGAAGGAGTTGAAAGTCCGTGTTGCCCAGCGACAGCCCCAAAACATCACTGCTCTAGAGGAGATCTGCATGGAGGAATGGGCAAAAATACCAGCAACTGTGTGTGAAAACCTTGTGAATACTTACAGAAAACGTTTTACCTGTGTCATTGCCAACAAAGGGTATATAACAAAGTATTGAGAAACTTTTGTTATTGACCAAATACTTATTTTCCACCATAATTTGCAAATAAATTCATTAAAAATCCTACAATGTGATTTTCTGGATTTTTTTTTCTCATTTTGTCTGTCATAGTTGACGTGTACCTATGATGAAAATTACAGGCCTCTCTCATCTTTTTAAGTGGGAGAACTTGCACAATTGGTGGCTGACTAAATACTTTTTTCCCCACTGTATATGTATTCAGTTCTTCATATAAAGTGCAGTGCGTGGTGGTGAATTTCACAAATTCTCAACCATTGACTGAAAATTCATTGGTTCTTATTTTTTTACAAAGCCTTAAGTGACTGTATGAGTGACTGTTTTCACCTAAGGCATACAGCATTTTACCCTTATAATCACTCAGCGGGTAGCATAACGAGAGTGACACAAAACCACATCATTTCTAATGGCAAAACTGAATATTTGACCAAGACATCAAATTTCTCACTGACCTTTACTGGTTCCCCAGTAAAAAGACTGTAGGCTCTGAGACCATTACTTGACTGTGAATCTACTTGACTTTTTCCTTGAGAAGAGGTACTGGCGGTGAATGACAGGCACCATACAAAGACCTGATCCAGAGGGCTCTTGTTACTGTTGGTCTACCCCCAGCCTAATAGTTTGTGGTGTTTTTGCCAGTTCTGGGACTGCATGTGAGGGTACTACAGTATCTTGCCAAAGTACTATTATCTACTTTTGATATGTTAAGAATGCTATTTTAAGCTGTATAACATCAATATAACCTACAGTGACAAGGCTACCGCAATGGAGTTCTCTTTCAGCCTTAAAAACAATGAGAGGTCTCAAGAAACGGAGAGAATAACAATAGATCAATGGCACAAAAGAGAGTGTTGGCTGGCGTTTGATAATGCAACAGAGCATTTGTGAATAGAGGGGTAGACAAGCTTGTATACATACTGAATCAATGTGCTTCAATAATTAAACCAATGGCTGTTTCATAGCGAGATGAATTAATAAAACATGAGGGCAGACATTTCTTTGATTAGTCCGGTCGCTCTGGGTTCTGGAGAGGCGCATGCGAACATTTGATCAAGACCTCCCCCTTTTCCTCGGCTCTAAGTAGCAGAAGAAGAATCCCAGTGAAGAAAGCAAGTGTCTGTGTCCCAAATGGCACCCTATTCCCTATATAGTGCTCTAGTTTTGACCAGAGCCCTATCAGACCCTGCTCAAAAGTAGTGCACTATAAAGGGAATAGTGTGCCATTTGGGATGTGACCAGTGTCTCTGGGCCAGTAAATAGCAGCAACACTTTCACATTTCTTCTACCTCCTGACACATTGACACCTCTCCCACACCCCACCATGAATTATATATCATCTTGAGAGAGAGGCGCCCAGTCCAATTCTCATTTGAAATGTTAGGGCAAGTTGTCTAGCAAGCTATGACAAGACTGGGCGCCTCTCTCTCTCTTCCTGCTTGCAAGTGTACCACAAGAAAATGTGGAGCGCGCCAGTTAAAAATATGGAAAATGGGAGGAATGAAAGACAGAAAGAACGAAAAGGAGAGCGAGAGAGATAAAAAGAGATTTCTGTCCAAAAATTATCTAAACCAGGGGAAGATCAAAGAGGATTCAGAGAATCTCCTCCAGCGTCGACCGTGAGGCCGAGGAGGAAAGAGAGGCACAACAAAAGAATATGAAAAAGGAAAACAAATACTGAGGGAATATGGAAGAAGCCCCATGTGGCCTTATTATAAGGGCTACACCGCAGGTAACTATATTCTTTAACAGCGATGCTTTATAAATTCTGTCATCTTGTTAAGACTGTCAGGCCCACTGACCCTTCTTCTCCCTGTCACTGGGAACCCGGCTTTAGAAAGAGCATTCTTCTAACCGCGGCTGTCTGATTGCTTTGGCTGACCTCATAATCCAGCAGCCCTGTCTCCACTAATTGTTTGTGCTACCTCCTCAAGCAGACAGTGAATGGAGTAGGAGGAGGAAGGGGCTTGGAGAAGACGGAGACAAGGGCAAAAGGCTGCTGGGATCCTATGGAGCTCATTATATGTTCTTCATTTCCCTGGCTGCATGTTCACCAATCCTGGTACTATGTTCAAGTGGCCCTCTTACTTACAGGCCCCATGCTTAGGGGTACAGGATAAAGGATCCCAATCTGACTGTTGAACCAGCAAGCCTCTGATAATCACGATATTAAGGAATAAGCCACGACACAGAAAAAGTACTGAAAAGACATGCCAGCTGAAGAAATGAAGTCAAATGTTCATTAGATGTGTATTATTGTAAATTGTAATCTACTGTATACTGTAGCACTTTTGGACCATAAGAGATCCCAGTAGGTGGAAGATGAAATACCTCAAACAGGATACAGTGATTCTCTCTCTACACAGAGGAGTGGGAGCCATATGACCTGGGTGGGTTTGAGGACCCAGGATACTGTAGGCCAGGGGTGTCAAACTCCTTTTGCACCGGGGGCCACATTTGGCCTTCAACAAGGTCCGGAGGGCTGCACTGAAAATTGGTTATATTTCCTCGCCGTCAAAATTTGCTAAACCATTGTTTTGGGAATTTTCAATACTCCATGTCTAGCTTTCATTTCGGTGATTGTTAGCGAGCTGTACACAGTCAAGAAACTATATGAATGTAGGTCCATTATCATTTCTATGCAGTTTCAATTTGGTTTCAGTCAATATGAAGTATATTGAGTTCGTTTTTAAGTTTTTTTTTACTCAAACCACCCGTGAGCCGGATCCCATTTGTTTGACATCCCAACTGTAGGTTCTTGTCTACTTTGTTTCAGTGTGGACGGTGCCACTGTAGAAATCAACTGTTGTCTTTGACTGCTGCAGCCCTGACTCTGTGAAGTACAAAGCGAGACTGATTGTCAAAGGTCGCAAGGCTAGGTCAAAATCGGCTCGTACGTCAGACAAAATGCTATTTTTGTTTCCTGTGTCGCTCAGGAGAGGATGAGAGCGAGAAGCAGCCACCTCTCTCATTACAACAGGCCCCTCTCTGGTCCCTGCCAACCCCCCATTACTGCAGTTCTCTCTCTGGGCTGGATTTGGCCTCTGTCCTTTTCTCCTCGGTGTTAACAACAGCTCACCCTTGTGTTTGTGTGTGTGTGAGTGTGTGAGCGTGTAATGTGCACTTGTCCATATCTGTCTATAGGGTGCATATGTGTAGTAACTATTTTGAAAGTTAGGATACTAAATCATTCCATACGTATGAGGAACAATAGAGACAAAAAATATAGACTTTTAAGGAGAAGCAAGTTAACTTATTTCTATAGCACTGCACACTATACGTGTGTGTGTGTGTGTGTGTGTGTGTGTTTGTGTGTGGGTGTGTGTGTGTGTGTGTGTGTGTGTGTGTGTGTGTGTGTGTGTGTGTGTGTGTGTGTGTGTGTGTGTGACTGGTTAGGACACATGCATAGGAGGTACAATAAAAAAGACTGTATAGAAATAAAGAAAGGCGCCAATGGCAAAAGGTGATGTTATAATTGAAAGGAGAAGCATTCAACGTGTCTACATCCATGCTCATCACACTCAGCTCCCAGCAAAGGCCAGGTAAAAGCCCACATGAAAGAGACAGTTAAGAAATAAACAGATAAAAGGACATTGATTGGTTTCAACCCATAAAGTTTACTCCATTGGCTAACTCTTTAGTAACTCTCTTTCTTACATTGTATTGTGTGTATCGCACAAACAACAACATAAAGATGAGGAGTCAATTTAATATAGTGTAAAGAGTTAGTTCTTCAAGTATGAAAATAATAATATTGTAGGCTACAACATTCAATGCAAAATGGTACAATATGTGTTCAAATGTTCGGAAGCATAAAAACATCAAAAGGTCAAAAACTCATATAAAGCGACCACGCTCTATCTTCACCTCTCTCCTCCCAGCATCATTAGCAGAGTGCAGTAAATTAGGAGCCAGGCAGAGGTCTGAAGAGGTGCCTCCATGAAGTAAATGAAAGTATCTGTTCTGACTCACCCAGTATTTTAGGGGGTCATCTAAACTGTGCTGTGGTTCTTGAACAAGTGAAGGGAGAGGAGAGAAGGAGAGGAAACAACAGCCGTGTTATGTCTCTGCCTCACGTCCCACTGTGGGAGAACATAAAGCACTGTCTCAATTGGTTGCCACACGGATAATTACTCCACTGGAGAGAGATGGACTAGTCGGTGAGGCGCTTGGCAATTATGAACATGGACGGAGGAAGGTCATTTTTACCCTGAGGATTAAGAGTAAGCGCACTCAGACTAATAAACTGGATGAAAACATGTTATTTCTTACAGAAACTTATTTCGCACATGCAGCTGTTTTCATGCAACTTTTAAGGTGGTAAATTAGGAGGATCACTGACTCCAGAGAAATAGTTAATGTTATTGGTATTTGCAATATGGCGGCTCAATTTAGCATCCAGCATTAGATTTCAATGACATGTTTCCCTTCACCTTTTTTCAATAGATATTTAACTAAAACTGAAAATATTTTATTTTGTGTAGTGGAGGGTTTAAAATTTCAGCATCAGACATTGGTGTTACATCCAATAAACACTGAAACAACAGATAACGCTCACACATTGAACTAAAGATCACAATACACATTTCAATGTCAGAGGTTTCCCTAGACATCTGAGAACACAAATGTGTTTCTCAGTTTTTCATTCGGGAGTTGTGGTATACGAATCACGTTGAGAGTATGAAAAATTGATTCCTGCTCCTTGGCCATGGTTAGAATAAACACAGGGCAAATAAAACCGGAGAAAAAATCCAACTGTGTAAAGATATTACCTGCAGTCACTGTAGACAATATCAATGTTTCAGTGCCGCTTTGGAGGGGTTTAGACACAACAAAAATGGAAGCAGTAGAGACTTGAGTCGAATGAGCCATGGGGTTTTACAGAGTAAAACGCACCGCTTGTAGGGATCCACAGATAATGCTTTCACTTTGTGATGCAAGGCAATATGAAGCTGTGTTGTGGAATTCTCACCCCAGGGTAAGGATTTGAAAGTATTGAGTATTGAGTCCTCTCCATGGAGATATTAGAATACAAATAAATAAAAAGACACAGTATTATAGCGTTAGTAGCCTTTTGGTGTCAGTTACAAGGACCTACTTTATCTGTGATTCACGGTAGATATTTAATTGCTATAATTTATTTGAATAAAAACATGATTCTAGCCTGTATCTGTCCACGTGAAATGTCAATATCTTACATCAATACAGTACTATAGTCAATCAAGATGACCGAACACTCCAACTGGCCCTTTAATTACAGCTCGAGGAGTGACACAGCTGAGTTGACTGCTGAGGTGTTCTCTGTAACATCTAATCTGACATAATACTAGGCATGGCTGCTTAACCCACTCATTCCCTACAGTAGGAAACTCCCTTTGAACATAGCAGGCTTCTCTCGCTCTTCAAAGTCCGTCCAGAAGGGAGGCTCAGACAGAGGTGGTGGTGATACAGAACGTGCCACTGAACACGTAAATCAGCCATCTACAGTATCTCTGCCTTTTTGTCTTTCAGTGGTAGATACCAGAGTAGAGTCTGGAGCCCCTGTGAAGCCTGTCAGCCCTGGTAGGCTGGGTTATTACAGCCCGTTCTCGGTCCCATCATGTGTCGTCAGACCGAGGCGGAGGACGTGAGTAAAAGCCTCATGCAAAATTTATGTTCATGCGGCTGTTTCAGTTGGTGGAAAAATCAATATTGCGGGCCTGATGCACGGAGATGACTGAGTGCTCTCTGACTGACAGTAAAAGCTGGGAGAGATTGAGGGGCTACATTTACTGCTATCGAAATGGAGTGTAGTCGAGCTCTTCTAATAGTCTACTCAATTTAAATTAGAATTTCATTGGGGATTATTTTGATAACAGTTGTGATTGTGGGAGGTTTAAAAAAATTATGCTGTTAGAAAAAAAAAAAAAGGAGGGAGGGAGGGAGGGAGGGAGAAATAAGAGCACACGGCTTGTTTTCAAGTCCTTTAAAAAGCATCTTTCATTCTCAGCTTCCAGGCAGCTACATTATGGGGTTATTAAGCATTGCTTCGTTCGCCTGCTCACTCACCCACTCCCCCAGATATGAAATGATTCTAAAATAATGAAAAGACAATGTGGGGATGAGTAGGACATCATAGGCCCTTTGTTGTACGCTGCCTCGCTTACATAAGCTTTTGAAAGTGTGCCATATTACCCACAGTGCATTTGGAAAGAGGAACGTGAGAATAGAAGGAGAGAGAGAGGAGCGAAAGAATTCAGTGGGATGAAATAACCCCAACCAATGGGATTTGTTCTCCATTCTTCTGCCTCCATATTCTGTCTTTAATTATTCCCTTTGGTTGTCTGTGGGAGTGTGTAAGCACTTTCGCACAGCACAACATGCCCACCAGCACAACATTGTCAGCCCAAGTGATGTGGAGACTTCTGAGTGACACAGAGCCTCTTGTGATTAGTAATGCTCTTTAATACAACACAGCAGCGATATGATTTGAGGGGGGGGGGGGGGGGGGGGGGGGGGGAGATTTCAAAATGCAAAGGCAAAGATGGTGTCAGAAATATATGAGAGCTGTATAATGTAAATCACAAGAACCACTACTTGTGATACATTTCATACCACATAAACCGAAATAAAGGCAAATACGCTGCAAAATGCAAGCATCAGAAATGTATATTTCATTACACATGCAAACAATCCAATATATTTCTTACACAGCGTTTAATATAACCTCAGCTGTTTCCTAGAGGGATTATTTGTGCCGGTTTAGTAGTTTCCTCCTGAATCGCATATGAGATATTTGAGGGCCCAGAACGATGTATGATGAATGAAGTAGTGCGCTACTTATACCCTTATCATGCTCACTGACTAGCAACAGGTTTAGCAAAGGGCAGCAGCAGTAAATGAAATTCACCACCGGGACAATATATCATCAGAAGAAAAAATGCATGCACCCGAAACTTACAAGCCTTTGCCAGGTGCTTGATGGGGGAAGAGGAAGGGGTAGTGGAGAAGGCAAGATGGGGTTGGGGTGAGGAGCAGGCAGAGGGGACAGCAGTAGGTTTGTTGAATCAGTTCTATTTTCTTATGGGCTGATCTGTGTCTTGTAACCATTTCACTGCAGCCGGAAAAAGAGAGTACAAGGGCTAATTTCACAGTGAGAGCTCACTGAACAAAACCTCCATTGTCGGTGGGAAAAGGTGCTAAATCTACTTTGTCACTCTGAATTACAGCCACATAATTCAGGAACCGGAGAGGAAGGGGGAGGAGAGGAGGAGAATACAGGAGGGGTGGGCGATGTGTTTGAACAGAGACAGAAATCGTTGCTTTTCTCTCTACCCTGAGATGTACTAAGTAATGCTCTCTTATGATCAGAGAGTAATGGATCTCTCCGGTCTAAACATGCCATCCTGCTCACACACTATATAATCCGTCTGTGATGTATCTGTGGTTAATCCAGAGATGGGCCCCCAGGGACTCCACCACCCCCCAGGAGGTCTGGGGGGGGGGGGGCTTTTGAGCTCCTCTGACACTGATACAAGCTCCCCTGTCTCAGCCCTGAGACACCAAGCCTATTAATTAAGGCAGTTAGGCCCCGGCCAGCAATTAGTAACCACAGATAGCTTTTAGCAGCCTAGCGGACCAGCCTTCTCCCAATGGCCATGGGGTTTGTTTCAACACTATCTGCTATCACCACAGGCTCTCTGGTTTCACAGACATGGAACTGGCGAGCCATGGTTAATAATGACCTTAGAGTGATCTGGGCTGGACTGGCTCCTTGTGACCCCCTGAGCCTTATGCGCTTTATGGAATAGCACTTTGTTCTGCTAAGTTGTTTCTATTACTTTTCAAACACGCTGGACTATTCCCTTTTGAAATCCATGTGTTATTCCTGTCCGGCCTTTGTAGGGAATGGAAAGGTTGAGTGCACAGGGTATTGATTAAAATGAGTAAATGTGGGGTGAGTGTAAGCAGTATTCATTAGTAGATAAGTCTTTATTGATTTCCTGTTATTATTAAGTTGATGGTAGATTTGTATTGAAAAAGTGTCGGGTTGTATTGATAATCTGATATTTTTGTATTGACAAAATTATGTATTCCAATAACGCTTTAGCTGCTTGTCCATTATGAAAGAAATATCTATTACTTTTTAAAGTATTCAGTGCTCTAAGGAAGCAAAACGATGTATTTCTGAATATGTGTCAAGATTTCTGACAATAACATACTTCAACTGAATGTTACCAATTTCAGTAACTATTTTTTGTAAGTATCCCTAGAGGAAAATGAAGTTTTAATAGCTTCTTCTAAATCCTCACTTTGTAGAAGTAAAAGGGACGGAAGCCTTTCTGTACTTTTCCCTCCACATTTCTAAAACCTCAAACCCATGAAGATGAATGTTCAAACAACCCAGTGGTAAAATACACTACAGTCTCGCTGTAAAGCCTTTGCTTCAGTAAAGGTGTGTGTTTGTAATGGTGTTCGGCGTTGAACTGCCTGATAAAAAATGGGCTGAATGCATACATTGAACAACAGAGGACAGATCATTAAATAAGTCACCTTACTGAAACATTTAAAATAAAGGACACAGCTGTGCTACTTTACACAATTCTACATTGGAGGCAATCTGTGGTAACACCATGTTCATTCCAGTTCAGTCCCATAAAATGACCATTAACATTACAAGTCATGCGGAACACAGATAAATGTAAAATGTCACCCAATTCTGCCAGGCGGGAATTTCAGTTCCACAAGATTACCATCTCTGTCTGCTCCCTACCACAGCACCTTGTCTAATATTTCATTTACAATATTTCATAAGGTAATTTTCCTCTCAGTGACCATGTAAATCACAAATCAATTTTCATTTAAAATGCTTGACTACAGATTGTTCCTGAAAGCTTAGGAATCGTGCCTTGTCAATCTCTGGCAGACCTTAAATGTGTGAGGGGTGCTAATCCTCTGTTAACCTTCTGGAGGGAAAATAAGAAGTGAGAGGTAATTATGTTATTGCTAACAACCGTCTGTCCGACTGTCTAGGCGCTGAGGTGATTTGCTCGAAATATTGGAAATATGGAAATGTCCAAATGTTTCAGAAACATTTTTTTTTTATTATAATAATAATAATTGTATTACCTAAAATACTAATTCAGTATCGAACAAGTAATTTTTTTTTGAAAACATAAAAAACTTTAACACCATCCCATTTTTCATTTTCACTGAGCATGGGATGACAGAGGGAGTCAGGCTGGTAATGTAATGTATTGTTATAGTCCAGTTGATCGAATCAGAGCTGGCTGGGGTAAAGGGAATGTGTTCCAACTTCGTAATTTAATTTAATGCCAGTTGGAAAAGTGCAAGTCATTTCAGGCCTCCCTGCACCACCTCTCTGTCAGAATGGAGCATTGTACTTTCCCACACAGACCTCTATTGTCAGGCCAAATAACTAGGCGACAAACACTGTTACTATCGTGCAAAGCATGTGCAGAAATACACATCACACCCTATACAGTACAGGTACCTCATGTGTAGTTCTTGGGTCTATGTTTATGACATGATGTTAGCAGAACGTCTCCCTCAGTGCTCACTCTGCCGCAGAAAGGGCACATGTCAGGGCTTGCTGTAGTGAAGCAGCCACAGCCATGTCTGATTAGCATTGTTATTGTCTTTTACTACACTGACATCAAGAGTTCTCTCTCTCTCTCTCTCTCTCTCTCTCTCTCTCTCTCTCTCTCTCTCTCTCTCTCTCTCTCCCCCTCTCTCTCTCTCTCCCCCCTCTCTCTCTCTCCCTCGCTCCCCCCCCCCTCTCTCTCTCTCTCTCTCTCCCTCTCTCCCTCCCCCTCTCTCACCCTCTCCCTTTTTCTCTCTCCCTCTCTCTTAGGCTCCACCAGTAACTTGCTGTCCTGCAGCACAGCTGAGGCTACAGCAGTGACAAGGCCACCATCTCCAAAACAAACAAAAACATGTGGAGGAGCTGGGATTTAGCAGGTCAATGTTGTGACCAGCAAAGCTGGGACAGTATGCCAGACAATGGCAATTTTATAAGACATAAGCCGTAAATAAATTGTATACAATGAGAAAGGATAAATAGTATTCCTCATATTATTTGATCCTATGCATGATGTTACAATTCACCCGCAAATTGAGAACAAACGTTTTGAAATAATGTAACATTCGGAGGTGAAATTGAATTACACCTCTGCTTCAAAAACTAACATGTAGGTTTAAATAGTACGTCTCAAGGGATAGGTGTATGCGTGTGTGTACGAGTGTGTGCCTGCTTGAGTGAATACAAGGGTGTTTGATTCTAACCTTTTGAACGCTGCTCTGGCTCATGCTGATTGGTGAGTTATTTTCTTTCCTTGAACTGTCATACAGGCAGTCGCCCCCCACGTTTCCCAAACAATAAACCAGTGGCAGCTGATATCAATGACAGAGATGAGAACCCAGGCGCCATATCTGCTGGGATTGCCTGGGCGAACCTGCCTCAGCCTACTCTTCATCTTCAACGGCACCTCTCACTCTCAATTATTTGGCTGCTGTCACAACAAATCAATCAAATTATCGCTCCAGGACAGTGTGTGCAGCTGCTCCTATGGCATCGCTAGTTGCATTAGCTTTGAAATGTATGAGGTCTACATTTTATCACCGTTATTTATTTAAATGCCACTCTCTCCCCTGCGAGTCATCTTACAACCACAGCAAAGTTGAATCATTAAAGGAATGACGTGGAATACATACTAGTGGAGAACGCGTCCAATTAAACAGGAGAGGGGAGAGGGGATGGGATAGGTTATATTGTGATGAGATGGGATTAGGGTGTTGATCTGGGGGATTTATGAGAGGACTTGGAAGTGATAAAGTTTCACAAGTCTGTCTGAAATTATAATAATCCATCCTGATGTACTCATCACTAGGAATTTTACAAACACTTACAAAGCTGCAATATGTAACTTTTTGGGCGACCTGACCAAATTCACATAGAAATGTGAGTTATAGATCTGTCATTCTCATTGAAAGCAAGTCTAAGAAGCCGTGGATCTGTTCTATGTGCACTATTTCTATGTTCTTAAGTTTACTTTTACTCAGCTTGTACACCAGCTTCAAACAGCTGAAAATACTATATTTTTGGTTATTGAAAATATATTTCACAGCAGTTTAGATGGTACAATGATTCTCTACATTGCTTGTTTTGTCACAAACTGAAATTAGGTGAACTATTAGAATTTTAGCAACCAGGATTTCTGCATAGTGCTTCTTTACCACCATGACAATCCGCTGTAATGTTAGTTATTCTTAGTATTCTCAATATTAACATTTTTATGTGACAGAGCTTTTTATTTGCTGCCAAGTAACCCAAACCAAATGGGATGGCGTAAAAATAAAGAAAAACCCTTGAATGAGTAGGTGTGTCCAAACTTTTGACTGGTACTGTATACTGCCATACAGTGTGTGTGTGTGTGTGTGTGTGTGGGGGGGGGGGGGGGGGGGGGGGGGGGGTGCGTATACAGTACCAGTCAAAAGTTTTGACACACCTACTCATTCAAGGGTTTTTCTTTATTTTTACTATTTTCTACATTGAAGAATAATAGTGAAGACATCAAAACTATGAAATAACACATATGGAATCATGTAGTAACCAAAAAAGTGTTAAACAAATCAAAATATATATTATATTTGAGATTCTTCAAATAGCCACCCTTTGCCTTGATGACAACTTTGCACACTCTTGGCATTCTCTCAACCAGCTTCACCTGGAATGCTTTTCCAACAGTCTTGAAGGAGTTCCTACATATGCTGAGCACTTGTTGGCTGCTTTTCCTTCACTCTGACTCATCCCAAACCATCTCAATTGGGTTGAGGTCGGGGGATTGTGGAGGCCAGGTCATCTGATGCAGCACTCCATCACTCTCCTTCTTGGTAAAATAGCCCTTACACAGCCTGGAGGTGTGTTGGGTCATTGTCCTGTTGAAAAACAAATTATAGTCCCACTAAGCCCAAACCAAATGGGATGGCGTATCGCTGCAGAATGCTATGGTAGCCATGCTGGTTAAGTGTGCCTTGAATTCTAAATAAATTACTGACAGTGTCACCAGCAAAGCACCCCCACACCATAACACCTCCTCCTCCATGCTTTACAGTGAGAATACACATGCGGAGATCATCCGTTCAACCACATCTCAAATTTGGACTCCAGACCAAAGGACCATTTTCCACCGGTCTAATGTCCATTGCTCATATTTCTTGGCACAAGCAAGTCTCTTCTTATTATTGGTGTCCTTTAGTAGTGGTTTCTTTGCAGCAATTCGACCATGAAGGCCTGATTCACACAGTCTCCTCTGAACAGTTGATGTTGAGATGTGTCTGTTACTTTTACCATTTATTTGGCCTGCAATTTCTGAGGCTGGTAACTCTAATGAACTTATCCTCTGCAGCAGAGGTAACTCTGGGTCTTCCATTCCTGTGGCGGTCCTCATGAGAGCCAGTTTCATCATAGCGCTTAATGGTTTTTGCGACTGCACTTGAAGAAGTTCTTGAAATGTTCCGTATCGACTGACCTTCATGTCTTAAAGTAATGATGGACTGTTGTTTCTCTTTGCTTATTTGAGCTGTTCTTGCCATAATATGGACTTGGTCTTTTACCAATTAGGGCTATCTTCTGTATACACCCCCTACCCTGTCACAACACAACTGATTGGCTCAAACGCATTAAGAAGGAAAGAAATTCCACAAATGAACTTTTAACAAGGCACACCTGTTAATTGAAATGCATTCCAGGTGACTACCTCATGAAGCTAGTTGAGAGAATGCCAAGAGTGTGCAAAGCTGTCATCAAGGCAAAGGGTGGCTATTTGAAGAATCTCAAATATAAAATATATTTTGATTTGTTTAACACTTTTTTGGTTACTACATGATTCCATATGTGTTATTTCAACGTTTTGATGTCTTCACTATTATTCTACAATGTAAAAAATAGTAAAAATAAAGAAAAACCCTTGAATGAGTAGGTGTGTCCAAACTTTTGACTGGTAGTGTAGTTCAAACAAATTGGGATGTTTGAAATGCACCAATGGTGGAATGGGGTAAGGAAAAGGGTATAGACAGGCATTCCCTTCAAATCCCATGGTTCCTGGGAGCTGTGGTGCTTTGATGAGCTAACCTCTTTAAGGAGCGGTGGCGTACCCCCACCAGCATTCAGCTCAGCGGAATAGATGGAGTCTGACATGGACTAACTAGTGTGGAAACATTTGGCTCTGCCCCCCCCCCCCCCCCCCTTTGGTGCTGTAATGAGCAGAGTGATTTCTATAATTTGTGTCATGTTAACACCCACTCACAACATGAGAACAGTACCGATAGCGTTTGAGCCTTTTCATCAAACCAGGGAGGAGACATGTCTTCTCATTAGGCTGTACCGCTATGTGAGTGGGATGCACAGCATTTATCTACCTGGATCCCGGAGTGCCGTTTCGAGTGAGGGGAACAATACTCTCACCTCACCATTGGAACTGTGGTCTCTGATGTCATGTTCACGGTGCCTGGAGCCTGGGCTGATAGCAAATAACGACGGGATACGCTTATTAATAAGAAAGGGGTTTGTTTGGTTGAATTGAGTCTTGAATTAGTGTCGAGTGAGTCATAGAGAAAAGAAGCAGGCGAATGATGTTTCATTTATTTCCCTCCATTGAGCATTACAATTCTGCTTCTTTGATACTTTACAACTTACAATACAAGGAATGCAATCTTGCATGGCCAATTACTGTAGGCCGTATGTGCAATAAAGCTGTATTGAAAATCAAATAAAAATGTTATCACACTCTTAGAAAAAAAGGGTTCCGAAAGGGTTCTTCAGCTGTCCCCATAGGATAACCTTTTCTGGTTCCAGGTAGAACCCTTTTTAGTTTCAGGTAGAAGTTAAACCCTTTTGGGTTCCATGTAGAACCCTCTTTGGAAAGGGTTATACGTGGAACCAAAAAGGGTTCTACCTAGAACCAAAAGGGTTTTACCTGGAACCAAAACTAGTTCTTCAAAGGGGTTCTCCTATGGGGACAGCCAAAGAATCCTTTTAGGTTCTAGATAGCACCTTTTTTTGAGTGCAGGGTATTTATGTGAGTAATCTATATTTCCAAGAATGCTATATCTAGTTAGCTACTTTTTGTGCAAGTGTGTTTCGTTTCATTCACATATCTAATTATACAATATACAACAGTAATGTAGTAATGTAGTGATAATTATGTCAAATTCTGTTAATGAGACAGTTAATAAATATGCATCATCACATAATTGGACAAACAGCATAACCCTAACCTAGTTTGCAGCTACAATAGTGTAAACTCTGTTACACAAGATAACTTTCTCCCTTGTTTAGTTTCAATGGGAATTTTTTTGTACAGAATGTTTCTTGGCATAAATCATTCTGACAAATAACAAGTTACACTGGGTGCTGCTGTGTTTACCGTGTCCACGACAAGATGCTGCTGCAGCTCCATTTTATTTAAGCAGCAGCTCCAACTTTACTGCACAACCTTATTACAATGACGGTTATTCATCACTCTGTCTCACTCTCACAACTCTCCAGCCTGCACACTCCTATCTCTCCCTCCCTCCCTCTCTTCCGCTCTCTCTCTCCCCTCTCTCGCTCTCTCTCGCTCTCTCTCTCTATTCATTTTAAAGAAGGATCTTAGACGAGGGAAAATGCCAGGGGTGTTTAACGAGAGATAAGTGATCAAAGATGCTTAGCGGGAATTGCTTGGCTCTCACATTTCCCTGCTTATCTCATTTGTTAGAATGTTTAGCACCTTGCAAAAAAAGCTGATGGGGTGAACAATATGGATTAAACAGCCAGTGAGTGCTGACAGAAAAGGCATACTTTTTAGCATCACATTTGGGCTTCTGTTAAAGCCTATAAAAAAGACTCCAAAAGTGGAATCCATCCTGGCTATAGTAGCTACTAAACTGTGCTATGTACTGTGAAGAATCCCCCCCCCCCCCCCCAAAGTCAAACAGCCATATTTGCTGATCATTAGCCGGGTCATTAGATTTAAATAGAGTCAGAGATCGTCCTGCAGTCTCATTACTGTAGGCTAACAGTTGTCTGTGTCTGGTCTGATGCTAATTAACCACTGTAGCAGTGTGTCACGGTGCGGTGCAGCAGGGCTGTAAAACACACTTGCTCCCGAGGTCGTGAAATGAGCTGGCTGCTGGCTCTGGGCTCTGCAGGCGACAGTAGGGAGTAGGTACACTGACAACAGTAAACGTGTGATTAATCAGGGCTGAGGGGGACTGGGGTGAGTAGGGGGGGTGAGAGGGCGAAGGGGCGAGGGCAGGGGCATGGGGGCTGGCTGGGGCTGCCTGACAGAGATGCTGTGCCAGCAGGCCTCATATTCAGCAGGGCCCTGATGAGCTCCGACAGGGGAGAGTGGAGGGGCGCCGCGTGGCCAGAGGGCCCTGGACACAGTCAAGACATTTAGCTTCAATCCTGACTCGTGTCACTTTCTCTCCACAGAGGTCCCATCAATGCGTCCCTCTCAGATAGGATGGGAGGAGGAGGTGTGAACAGCCAGTCTGCCAATGCGTCTGTACGCTTGAAAAGAAACTGCAGAGGAGGCATTTATTTCTTTAACTTTGTACCCAACGAATGGCAAGGGATTGAGGACCGAACCATCTGTTATAAAAAGATGATTGAGAGGTGTTGGTTATGTTCCTTCAACATTATGACAATGTGTTTGTCAGTAGGTTATCACAGCCTTTGGCTTGTCCCACATACAATATGAGAAGTTGTTGAAGTGTGAGACAGACAGACAGACAGACAGACAGACAGACAGACAGACAGACAGACAGACAGACAGACAGACAGACAGACAGACAGGCCGGCCGGCCGGCCGGTCCCATTATCCTCGATTGCTCCAGGATACATTGAGGGGCATCAGTGGCTAGATAGATGTGAGGTTTATTAAAAGCTCACCCCATAGCGATGATGCATGTTGTTATTTATGCATGTTTGTGTCCATTAGGGCTTCTACCTTCCTTCACATTTCCTCACTCAATCCATCCATTTCCTCACATGAAGAGAAGGTGGGGGCTCCTCTCTATGCACTTTGTGCTGCCCTGGCATTATTGTAATCTCCGCCCAAAACACACTGCTTTACATGCAGCCTGGCATCTTTTTACATTAGCGACTTCAGACCCCTCTCATCCAACATTCATGACTGAAGGTTTCCCCAGCCATCCCTCAATCTAATGGTATAAAAGAGACAATGTTTTAAACATTAAAATGAAAACCATTTACAACTATGATCAAAAGAGAACACTTGGGCATTAAAGTTTAAAAAGCGAGGATAAGTACAGCCATGTGGACGGACGGATGAGGTGGAAAGAGAGAAAAGAAAGTACAGTGCACTCTTATGCAGCGAAAACAGGCACAAAGTGCTTTTGCACCGCGCTGCAAAACGCTGACCTGTAATTAATATGGCTCTTTCTCCAGGAAAGTTGATGTTTTTGGAACATAAACCCCCAAAGTCCTTTTTATCCCCTCTGGGTTTTTAGATTGACATTTTTTATAGGTGAATCGTAACACATAACCTGTGTAGCATAAACTGTACATACTGGTACACACAGTATATGAGGACTAAATACTTTTGGTGAATGTTATAACATAAGATTACTGCTGTTATTACGTCAAATGCATGCATCAATATGCATTAATGTCAAAATGACTGTAAATTGAGACTCCCACCCTGTCCTCTATAGTTTATCTGGTGGAGCGGCCCTCTTACCTTGCAGGTTCTGTAGGGGAAGGGTCATGATGCCCTGTGCGGCTGCTGCAGCCATCAGGCCCTGGATGTTGGCCGTGGGTAGCGAGAGCACCAGCCCCTGCTGGCCTCCCAGGTGGCTGCCTGTATTGAAGGGGATGAGGATGGGCTGGTTCAGGCCTGGCGACCCCCCGGCCAGCTGCTGGGCTAGCTGCTGAGCCACCAGCAGAGACTGA
This sequence comes from Coregonus lavaretus, assembly GCF_964263955.1. Lineage (NCBI taxonomy): Eukaryota > Metazoa > Chordata > Actinopteri > Salmoniformes > Salmonidae > Coregonus > Coregonus lavaretus. The sequence goes on from NC_139989.1 coordinate 17,925,359, forward strand.
ATAGAAAGACACTGGGTTACAAAAATTGACATTAGTAAAACGCATAGTAAAGGTGATGAATGTATTAGTATGCTTAGTAGCGAGAGGTCACATTCACATTCCATTTCAACCATAGGTTTTTGAGTGTCTTGTGTCAGGATATGGAATGAACCATTCATAAAGATACATTATGATATTCACATCAAATTAATCTGGGAGGAATCAATGGTTAAACAAGGTAACCACACATGTAACGCACATTTCACTCAAGTGACTGAAGTGCTTTAATCAATGTGCTGTTCTGATGAAGGCTGTTGTTTTTGCTGATGACATCTGTGCTTTGAAACATGCCACAGCCAGAGTGACAGTCAGAACGCAGTGCTGCTTGCTGGAGTGTGGAAAAAAGAATCCAACTCCAAACTTTGAACGAGAGCAGTGCATTTTCCTCTGCAGAGTGGTTTACATTTCATTACAATGAACACACCTAGAATCAGTCATTTCACAAATATCAGCACTTTCCTCCTTTGCTAGAAGATACAGTACATCACTGACTTCATGTCAGCATTCACTAATATTAGTCAGAGTAGAATCTGTGCAGTCATAGACACAGACGCTAAGATATGTTATCTGGAGTATCGCTAGGAGATATTTGGCAGAGTAGAGGAGCAGTTCAAATGTAGTTTCACAGGGAGTGGGTTTGCAAATATACAGCCAACCTTTGAATTGCCACAGTGCTTTGACCCCAAGTTTAATTAATGTTCTTTACACCTGATGTGGAAAGGGTTGTAGCACCATCAGAATACAGAGCTATGACATCCATATATTCATTCATTTTGATAACATCTAGATTTTCTTCAGTTTGCCAGACACAGACTTGATTCTCATAAAGTCATCAGAGAAAACAAGTGTTTTACATGACGTAAAACGACATTCCTAAAATAGCTGCTGTGAGTGCCTCTAGACAGAAAGCATTGACATGGAAGACTGCATGGCTTCTTTGTGTCCAAGCCCAGCCAATAACACATCCCTTAAACGTCTCAGCTCCTGTATGCCTGTAGTATACCTGGCTACCCTGCGGCCCCGGTGCTGCTCCTGCTCTGCTTGACTCCTCGACACTGACCTTAGCCCACAAACCTCTAACAGCACTAGTCAGCTATCTGCTTCTATTTTGCATGGGGCGTCTGTGGCGAGGGAGCGGAGGACGGAGCGGAGGGGCCGACTGGTGCCAACATGCCACTATACTCCCAGGTTTGGTGCTGCTGGGTGACAGCGGTGTCACTAAGATAACCCGGCGCAGTGCGGAGAGCAAGCCCTAGTACCGACATAATCACAGTTTAAGGAATGTGATGTTACATGGGTTTAAAGCCAAGAGGCTGAGAGAGATTGGAAGGTGAAACACTAACATTTTAAAGAGAAAACAGGGCAAGAGAAATACCTACATTTGTATCTAATTTCCTCATGTACAGTTGAGGTCGGACGTTTACATACACTTAGGTTGGAGTCATTAAAACTCGTTTTTCAACCACTCAACCATTTCTTGTTAACAAACTATAGTTTTGGCAAGTCGGTTAGGACATCTACTTTGTGCATGACACAAGTTATTTTTCCAACAATTGTTTACAGACAGATAATTTAACTTATAATTCACTGTATCACAATTCCAGTGGGTTGACTGTGCCTTTAAACAGCTTGGAAAATTCAAAACAATTATGTCATGGCTTTAGAAGCTTCTGATAGGCTAATTGACATAATTGGAGTCAATTGGAGGTGTACCTGTGGATGTATTTCAAGGCCTACCTTCAAACTCAGTGCCTCTTTGCTTGACATCATGGGAAAATCAAGTCTGGTTCATCCTTGTGAGCAATTTTCAAACGCCTGAAAGTACCACATTCATCTGTACAAACAATAGTACACAAGTATAAACACCATGGGACCACGCAGCCGTCATACCGCTCAGGAAGGAGACGCGTTCTGTCTCCTAGAGATGAACGTACTTTGGTGCGAAAAGTGCAAATCAATCCCAGAACAACAGCAAAGGACCTTGTGAAGATGCTGGAGGAAACAGGTACACAAGTATCTAAATCCACAGTAAAACGAGTCCTAAACGAGTCCTATACCAACTGAGCTACATCCTAGGGATGTAGCTCAGTTGGTAGAGCATGGCGTTTGCAACGCCAGGGTTGTTGGTTCGATTCCCACGGGGGGCCAGTATGAAAAATAAAAAAATAATAATGTATGCACTCACTAACTATAAGTCGCTCTGGATAAGAGCGTCTGCTAAATGACTAAAATGTAAATGTAAAATGTATAACCTGAAAGGCCGCTCAGCAAGGAAGAAGCCACTGCTCCAAAACCGCCATAAAAAAGCCAGACTACGGTTTGCAACTGCACATGGGGACAAAGATCGTCCTTTTTGGAGAAATGTCCTCTGGTCTGATGAAACAAAATTAGGACTGTTTGGCCATAATGACCATCGTTATGTTTGGAGGAAAAAGGGGAAGGCTTGCAAGCCGAAGAACACCATCCCAACCGTGAAGCACGGGGGTGGCAGCATCATGCTGTGGGGGTGCTTTGCTGCAGGAGGGACTGGTACACTTCACAAAATAGATGGCATCATGAGGAAGGAAAATTATTTGGATATATTGAAGCAACATCGCAAGACATCAGTCAGGAAGTTAAAGCTTGGTCGCAAATGGGTCTTCTAAATGGACAATGACCCCAAGCATTCTTCCAAAGTTGTGGCAAAATGGCTTAAGGACAACAAAGTCAAGGTATTGGAGTGGCCATCACAAAGCCCTGACCTCAATTTATAGAAAATGTGTGGGCAGAACTGAAAAAGCGTGTGCGAGCAAGGAGGCCTACAAACCTGACTTACTTACACCAGCTCTGTCAGGAGGAATGGGCCAAAATTCACCCAACGTATTGTGGGAAGCTTGTGGAAGGCTACCCGAAAGGTTTGACCCAAGTTAAACAATTTAAAGGCAATGCTACCAAATACTAATTGAGTGTATGTAAACTGCTGACCCACTGGGAATGTGATGAAATAAATAAAAGCTGAAATAAATCATTCTCTATACTATTATTTTGACATAAATAAAGTGGTGATCCTAACTGACCTAAGACAGGGAATTTTGACTAGGATTAAATGTCAGGAATTGTGAAAAACTGAGTTTAAATGTATTTGGCTAAGGTGTATGTAAACTTCTGACTTCAACTGTATTTGTTTCACCTACACCTTTGATCAAAAGGTGACCAGGGACGAAGCTTTAATAGTCAATGACATGGGGAGAGGTTTAGTGCTAGCAACTGTATCCTGTAAACAAAACGGATTAAATAACAATTATACTTGTTTTTTATTATAAACCGGGTGGTCGAGCCCTGAATGCTGATGGGCTGACAGCAGTGGTATATCAGACTGTATACCATGGGTTGACAAAACATGTATTTTTACTGCTCTAATTACATTGGTAACCAGTTTATAATAGCAATAAGGCTCCTCTGGGGTTTGTGGTATATGGCAAATATATCACGGCTAAGGGCTGTATCCAGCCACTTTGCGTTGTGTCGTGCCTAAGAACAGCCCTTAGCTGTGGTATATTGGCCATATACCACACCCCCTCATGCCTTATTGCTTAAATAGTCAATACTCATTAGGTTTGAAAAACATTCTGAACCATTTTTGTTTGCTTTGAAGTACTATAGTAAACCATAACGCAAAGGAGTGCCACTGGTTGACTTTGAACACATTCCAAATTACGTTTGTCATTAGCTTTAAATAAGGAATTAGTAATTTGAGTGAGCAAAGACGAACCATCAAAGGACAATAACAAAGGGGGGAATTTTGTCAGCGCAAGTGACATATGTTTAATCTTGTTTTTTAAAGTAAATTTCATGTTGAATTGTAGCGGCATATAATCAAAGACATCTTTGAACATTTCAACTTCAAATTAAATGAGATCCTTTCGCCTGTCACTGAAGACAGCGCTCCATGGAAGGGAATGATATTAAAAAGCAATTCTACATACATCAAATGTACTGCTGATTTATTATTACAAGCACGTGTCTGCCAGCTTCAGAACACTTCAAGTAAATAAGACCCCTTGCTATTTGTCTTTAGGCTGTGTTTGTTGCTGGGCGGCTCATGGCTTTCATGAAGAGAAGAGGGGGGCAGTTTAGAAATTGATTCCATGTCTACCTAACTTGCTTCTGTAAAAACATGCAAAGTGTGAGTACTAATTTAACTGAAGATTACATCTGAAAAACTAGTCTCTGGCCGCCACCACATTCCAGAGCATAAAAACTACATTGTCTTTTAATTACAGTAAACAACCCATTCTGCTTCCTTTGGGTGTCTGTGTGAATAGTTCGGCATTCTTTTCCATTCTTTGTTTGTCTTGCCTGTCTTTCCAACACAGGTCTAGTGGGGATGGTATGGTACTGGCTTTGGCATGGCTGACAGCTGAGTGTTGAGGAGTGGGGCTCCAAGGGAGCAGGCAAGTGTTCTGGGATGGAGTTTGGCTCTGGATGGAGGCTGGATGGGAATCCAGACGTGGATAAGGTACCCTGCCTCTCTGCATGTGTTCGAGGTCGAGTTGGGCTCTGGATGGGGTCTGGGTGGGGCTGGATGGGGCTTTAGACCTAGATGAGGTACCCTGCCTCTCTGCCCATTAGGGGCCGGCAGGCCCTTCCATCTGCCTGGCAGCCCAGGCAGACTCTGAGAAATTGCCCGTAATCACAGAGATAGCCGACTTTTGTCGGGGGAGGAAGGCGCATTCATGTTGGGTAAACTACCCTTGGATAATGGCTGTTCGCACAATATCCGGCTCTGGAGAGAGAATCTATCAAAACATATTGATCCCGAAACAGGAGAATTGGTTATGGCACGCGCAGCGCCTTTGTTTCTGAAAAGTGTTAGCTTCACTGAGACTGTACTGACAGCATTAATATATTAGACTGAGACTGTTGGGGGAACAATCTTTTGTAGCTCATACAGTAGGATCTGGCACAACCAGCTGCACTAAAGCGTTTCTATTTGGTCTGATACCCTTGTTTAGCATCCGTGCATTAAACAGCTATCATGTCTCTCATCATCAGAGTGGTTTTAATCAGTCTGGTTCTCGGCTGCTCATTCTGCTGAGCTGAGTGAGATAATTCAGCAGGGAACTCAGTGAGTTAGTCTCTCTTCCCATCACATTTCCTCTTTTGTTTACCCTGATGAGGACTGATTCAGTAGCGGATCCCTTAATTGAGTAACACTGAGTACCGTGTCCCAAATGACACCCTATTCCATTTATAGAGCACTACTTTGACCAGGGCCCATAGAGCTCAGGTCAAAAGTAGTGCACTATACAGGGAATAGGGTGTATTTTGGGATGCAAACCACTGAGTGCTGGGAGAGTGGCCTCATTAGGGGAAGGGAGGGAGGGCTCTGTGCCTGCTTGGCTGCCTGTCTGGCTGTTTACACTACTGTGTTCCGGGAGGTGACAGTGAGACAGCACTAATGAGATAAATGTTCATTAAACAGGGCAGAGCCACCAGGCCAGTAAAACCAATCACATACGCTGGCTGTCTTATTGAGCTGTTTAGTAGGGCTGCATGGGGTTGGAGTGTGTTTTGTTGGCCTTGATGGGGAGGGGGCAGAGGAAATGTAAACAACTCTCTATATATTCTAAATTGATGACAAAGTGATCACAGAAAAACTGCTATATATTACATGCTCATAAAGACATCTCAACTGATTATCTTTGGGGAGGATTTGATATAATTTGCAGATAATTTTAATGTTCGGATGTATCTGGTGGGATTATGTGTTTAGGTACATGTCAATGGGAGACATGGGGAGACACCCACCTGTGGTCCCACCGGGTAGGCTGGGTGAGACTGCCCCAGCTGACTCTGTTCTGACGGGCTGCTGCTGGTATCAGACTGGACAGAGCCATCACGGGCTCCTGAGGGAGAGAAAGCGAGAGGGGGAGAGAGGGGGGAGGGGGGAAGGGGGAGAGAGAGATGTTAATCCACTATAACATTGAAACAATCATGCACCAAATAACATCCACACTCAGACATGGCCAGCTGTGATCACACAGCCCCGAGTACGGAGGGGAGGGGATTTTGTGTTAAAGTGTTTTATCAATAACTGCTGCGGCACCGTTCACAATCAGTGCTGAATAAATGACCCGCCAGTTGAGAGTCTCATTGACGTGAGGATGATGCATACCAGGCAGCCGCTCCCCGACGGCCCCGATTACAGCTGAGGGATGAGAGATGGATGGCTGCGGCGCTGCATAAACTGTGGGGCCTGGCTCCGCATTATTCACCCATTTACATTGCTGAGTATCATCACCCATCTAACCCCCCCCCCCCCCCCCTGTACAAGAAGACAGCCTGTGGCTATGAGACAGAATTAGACCTGTTTGCTGTGAGGCCATGGCGGAGCAAGGAGGAGCACATTCGACAGGGACATGATAATAAGCCTGGCCTGCTGTGTGATGTGACGGCAGGAGAGAAAACAAAACCACTCAGGGTTGGTGGGTGGTGAGACACTGGTTGTGTCCCAAATGGCACCCTATTCCCTATGCAATACACTACTTTTGACCAGGGCCCATAGTGCGCCATTTGGGACACAGACACTGTTAAAACATTGACTCTCTCTCTCAGCATCTCTCAACAGCTCATGCGCATCTCAGACCTCAGTCATCATGTGTGATAACGTGTTTTGATAGAAAAGTGCCTTGCCACTATAGTACAATTTTTATAGGTCCCTTCTGCCTAGCTGTTGTAACTTTTATACTGTAGATAAACCATGAAACTATTCATTAAAAGTATATTCCTTCAGATAGTTCAATGATAAACTATTTGCTTTTATACCATATGGGCTAACTTGTATAAAGTCCATCTTTGACAAAAGTCAAGAACATTGATTACAAGTCAAAATAAGTAATCAATAAAGAGGTCTCAGCATATTGATATTTTCTCTAAATGCAGCCATACATCAATGGTAGGCTACTATACAACTCAATGTATTGTACAACAGATTCAAACTCACTTTCCACAAAAACTTGAATTCAAGTTTGTAAAAGAAGTAAACAAAGTGAGTGGGAGAGTTCCAGAGAAAGCGAAAGAACGTGAATACACTTGTGTATCCCTTTTCAATTTGGGCAAGTTACAAGAGGCCTATTGAAGAAGAATAGATTTTAAAAAATCACTGCATCAAAGTTTGACCTTTGTATTACTGAAGGCTTTGCTATCAAGATCTGGTTGCTGGTTGGTTGTGTGGGACTGGGACGGTACAAATGTGCGCATTACGTCCGAAACTCCACTCTGCCATCCAACATCATCTCATCTTTACATAAAATCCAAATAATTGGTGAATGGCATGACCCATCAAATGAACCTTAAGCATTTGATGCTTGATTTAATTGCCTTGGGGGACAAGCCCGCATTTCGAGCTGGTTTCTACCTCTGGCTCACTGGGCCTGCGTCTTGATATTGGTCCACATAAACCCAAGCTTGTCAACCCTGCAGTCACTTAACATTAGACAGTGCAGTTTCTTACCAATTTCACCCATTATGGGTCAAACATAGCCCAACCCAATGCCTTTAATTGTTGCAGAGAAGAAAAACCATTTTGAAGACAATGGCTTTGGATTTGGACAGCGGAATCTAACACCAAACATTCAAAATAGGTTTTTATAAGTGCATGATGATGAGCTTAGTTTAGGGTTTCTCTATTTCTCAAGGGTTTCTCACTGATATGACATCAATTCACCCATTTCTTCTGACTTGATCTAATGTCTTTGAAGACAAGTTTCTTCATAGAATGAAAACCGGAATTCACAAGTCAATTGAGGATTTCATTCATATTTGTGAACATATTAGGCATTACTCAATAACCTAACTAGTTTCCAATCAACAACTACAAGCATGCATATCATCAGATGTCATATCAATGAACGACAAACATGACAGTGGAATTGAACATTGAACACTGGCAGCAGTTCATCTAATTAGCATATATCCATTCCATCTCAATATCAGAGAAGAAGAAAACAACGGCTTGACTATGGCATCCACCCCTAATCAGAGGAATCACTCTGCGCTATTATTGATGAGCGAATCAAAGTTTACAGCATGGCAATACCATCAATAAGTAATGAATGTATAAATCCAGTTGGTGTAGTGAATAATATATTCCATTTGATACACAGCGCAGAGGGCTATGGCTTATTAAAGAACTGCTGTATGCCTTTCATTGCGTCGTCTCACAATAACTTTGCGGGATGTTAAGAGAAAGCTTGATCGGCCTGCAAATATCTGTGACGTTAACACGTTTAGCTCTGGGAAAGGAATCGATAATAAATAAATGCACATGCACATCTTTTCCCTAAGGTGTTGGGCATGATTTCTTTAACAAAATTAAAACGCTGACAGGAGAAATATCCAGGGAGTCCATCTTCAATTCCCTTTTATTACTAGGTCTCCTATTTATTTTAACCAGTTTATATAATGTGAAGGTTTCTTAAGTGGATTCCCTTTTGGACAGTAACACTGGACTGACAACAGCAATAATGGCACTTGGAATTATAAAATGTTTGCTGAAAGAATGTTTTATACATATTTTCTACTTACATGTTCATACAATTTTATACTTAGACTAAAGTAATTCCTTCACTATTTTGTGCACAAAAATCCAGAAAGGATCAATATGTTTACATGTTATTTTGAATGGCTAAACTCTCTTTGGTACAGTACCTACTCCTTCAAGGGTTTGTCTTTATTTTTAATATTTTCCGAAATAACACATATGGAATCATGTAGTAACCAAAAAAGTGTTAAACAAATCAAAATATATTTTATATTTGAGATTCTTCAAAGTAGCCACCCTTTGCCTTGATGACAGCTTTGCACACTCTTGGCATTCTCTCAACCAGCTTCATGAGGTAGTCACCTGGAATGCATTTCAATTAACAGGTGTGCCTTGTTAAAAGTTCATTTGTGGAATTTCTTTCCTTCTTAATGCGTTTGAGCCAATCAGTTGTGTTGTGACAAGGTAGGGGTGGTATACAGAAGATAGCCCTATTTGGTAAAAGACCAACTCCATATTATGGCAAGAACAGCTCAAATAAGCAAAGAGAAACAACAGTCCATCATTACTTTAAGACATGATGGTCAGTCAATCTGGAAAATTTCAAGAACTGTGAAAGTTTCTTCAAGTGCAGTCGCAAAAACCATAAAGTGCTATGATGAAACTGGCTCTCATGAGGACCGCCACAGGAATGGAAGACCCAGAGTTACCTCTGCTGCAGAGGATAAGTTCATTAGATTTAACTGCACCTCATTTTTCAGCCCAAATAAATGCTTCACAGAGTTCAAGTAACAGACACATCTCAACATCAACTGTTCAGAGGAGACTGCATGAATCAGGCCTTCATGGTTGAATTGCTGCAAAGAAACCACTCCTAAAGACACCAATAAGAAGAAGAGACTTGCTTGGGCCAATAAACATGAGCAATGGACATTAGACCGGTGGAAATCTGTCCTATGGTCTGATGAGTCCAAATTGGAGATTTTTGGTTCCAACCGCGGTGTCTTTATGAGATGCAGAGTAGGTGAACGGATTATCTCTGCATGTATGGTTCCCACCATGAAGCATGGTGGAGGAGGTGTGATGGTGTGGGGGTGCTTTGCTGGTGACACTGTCAGTGATTTATTTAGAATTCAAGGCACACTAAACCAGAATTCTGCAGCGATACGCCATCCCATCTGGTTTGCGCTTAGTGGGACTATCATTTGTTTTTCAACAGGACAATGACCCAAAACACACCTCCAGGCTGTGTAAGGGCTATTTGACCAAGAAGGAGAGTGATGGAGTGCTGCATCAGATGACCTGGCCTCCACAATCACCCGATCTCAACCCAATTGGGATGGTTTGGGATGAGTTGGACGGCAGAGTGAAGGAAAAGCAGCCAACAAGTGCTCAGCATATGTGGGAACTCCTTCAAGACTGTTGGAAAAGCATTCCTCATGAAGCTGGTTGAGAGAATGCCAAGAGTGTGCAAAGTTGTCATCAAGGCAAAGGGTGGCTACTTTGAAGAATCTCAAATACAAAATATACACTGCACAAAAAATAAAGGGAACACTTAAACAACACATCCTAGATCTGAATGAATGAAATAATCTTATTAAATACTTTTTTCTTTACATAGTTGAATGTGCTGACAAAAAAATCACACAAAAATTATCAATGGAAATCAAATTTATCAACCCATGGAGGTCTGGATTTGGAGTTACCCTCAAAATTTAAGTGGAAAACCACACTACAGGCTGATCCAACTTTGATGTAATGTCCTTAAAACAAGTCAAAATGAGGCTCAGTAGTGTGTGTGGCCTCCACGTGCCTGTATGACCTCCCTACAATGCCTGGGCATGCTCCTGATGAGGTGGCGGATGGTCTCCTGAGGGATCTCCTCCCAGACCTGGAATAAAGCATCCGCCAACTCCTGGACAGTCTGTGGTGCAACGTGGCGTTGGTGGATGGAGCGAGACATGATGTCCCAGATGTGCTCAATTGGATTCAGGTCTGGGGAACGGGCGAGCCAGTCCATAGCATCAATGCCTTCCTCTTGCAGGATCTGCTGACACACTCCAGCCACATGAGGTCTAGCATTGTCTTGCATTAGGAGGAACCCAGGGCCAACCGCACCAGCATATGGTCTCACAAGGGGTCAGAGGATCTCATCTCGGTACCTAATGGCAGTCAGGCTACCTCTGGCGAGCACATGGAGGGCTGTGCGGCCCCCCAAAGAAATGCCACCACACACCATGACTGACCCACCGCCAAACCGATCATGCTGGAGGATGTTGCAGGCAGCAGAACGTTCTCCACGGCATCTCCAGACTCTGTCACGTCTGTCACATGTGCTCAGTGTGAACCTGCTTTCATCTGTGAAGAGCACAGGGCGGCCAGTGGCGAATTTGCCAATCTTGGTGTTCTCTGGCAAATGCCAAACGTCCTGCACGGTGTTGGGCTGTAAGCACAACCCCCACCTGTGGACGTCGGGCCCTCATACCACCCTCATGGAGTCTGTTTCTGACCGTTTGAGCAGACACATGCACATTTGTGGCCTGCTGGAGGTCATTTTGCAGGGCTCTGGCAGTGCTCCTCCTGCTCCTCCTTGCACAAAGGCGGAGGTAGCGGTCCTGCTGCTGGGTTGTTGCCCTCCTACGGCCTCCTCCACGTCTCCTGATGTACTGGCCTGTCTCCTGGTAGCGCCTCCATGCTCTGGACACTACGCTGACAGACACAGCAAACCTTCTTGCCACAGCTCGCATTGATGTGCCATCCTGGATGAGCTGCACTACCTGAGCCACTTGTGTGGGTTGTAGACTCCATCTCATGCTACCACTAGAGTGAAAGCACCGCCAGCATTCAAAAGTGACCAAAACATCAGCCAGGAAGCATAGGAACTGAGAAGTGGTCTGTGGTCACCACCTGCAGAACCACTTCTTTATTGGGGGTGTCTTGCTAATTGCCTATAATTTCCACCTGTTGTCTATTCCATTTGCACAACAGCATGTGACATTTATTGTCAACCAGTGTTGCTTCCTAAGTGGACAGTTTGATTTCACAGAAGTGTGATTGACTTGGAGTCACATTGTGTTGTTTAAGTGTTCCCTTTATTTTTTTGAGCAGTGTATTTTGATTCCACATGTGTTATTTCATAGTTTTGATGTCTTCACTATTATTCTACAATGTAGAAAATAGTAAAAATAAAGAAAAACCCTTCAATGAGTAGGTGTGTCCTGACTTTTGACTGGTACTGTAAACCTTGCATTGAATTTAAGAGCTTAATGCTTGTTATTATAAAATACAATTTCTCAACTCTGTTATTTGTGCTGATTTAACACAACTGAATAACCCAAAACTATCTCCCAGATATTCTAACCACTGTCATCTCTTCTACACTACAACAATAATGATTCCTATATCAGTGATCGGTGGCTTATGGTGTGGAAATACCCCAATATCTGACAATAAATAAATAATATTTCATTGATCACCTAAGTGGGGACTGGAGAGCCACACAGGGCAGAGGGTTTTGTATATGGGGTGCAAAGAGCTGCATTTAATTGACATAATCCGCCGCTCGTCTCAATACAGAGTGCTGCCCCAAGCACAACACCACACAAAACAATTAGTCTGCATTTCATAGAGTAATCAGTATGCCGTCTACTCTAATGCAACAACTGCTTTATCCACTGACCATGTGAATGAAATGGGTGTTATTGAAGGCTTTGTGTCCGAGTTAGCTTTCAGCCCACTGCATTTATGAATCCATTTTTGTCCATAAAAGAAGCGTTAACACTTGAGGTATTTTAGTGGTGATGCATTATAAGCTGTCAAATGTGGGAGAGAAAGCCGCGGTAATGATTCAGGCTTTTCAAAATCAACCAGCCCATAAACTCCACAACCCCCCTTTTTAGTAATGGCTCTTTTCAAAAAGCTGGGCTGAGGGCATGTTGTTTCGTTATGTAGCTGGTCTCATTGAGATGTAATATGCAGGTTGACATTTATTGGGATGAATATTGTCCTGGAGGCAGAGCTGAGCGATTTCTAGATGGGCCAGCGGCAAAGTCAAAATTGGCTATACAAACTGTGCTATTTGGTCTTCATTTCAGGTTAGCAGTTTGGATAAGGTTAGGGTTAAGGTTAGGGTTAGGTTTAAAATCAGATTTTATGACTTTGTGGCCGTGCCAGCTAGTGACTACCCTGCAGATTTGCCTCCAGTACATGAGTCATCCCAATAAATACCAACATGCATTTAATATATTAACAACAACAATGACTAAACTTCTCTCAAAACAGTTTTTTCCCCCTCCATATTTATTATTCATACTTTTTTTCTACTATTAAATATCAACACAATATCGACCTTCAAAAGAAAATACATTTGTGCATTCTTATCATACAGTTTCTATTTGCTATGGAAATATGTGTTTTTGTTCCTTATTGTTGAGTACCAAACAAATGAGAGTGAAAGCCCAGGCTACAGGAATCAATAGAGATTCACTGATGATGTGGGTCAGGGCATCATACTGGGCCAAAGAAATGACAAGTCACATCATACACAAGGTTTAATTCTGTCAATACCAGACCAATTGTGCTGGATTGTTTGGCCATTGATTTCACTAATGCTTCTGAAATGCCTGACACGGCATAGCTTTTATGGTATTGGCACACGCACAAGTTTACTACACACACGGGCGAAAGAGGGAGAGGAGGAGAAAGAGAGAGAGAGAGTTTCCTATTCCCCAGTAAGTCATACTGTATCACATCTGAAAATACTGTGCATAAGAGAAGGGACAGAGAATATACAGTACTGTATGGTGCACTGGATTTACAGTGGTTTAAATGGACACATAAAATTTGATTTTGATTTGTCAGTAACTCAGCCATCTTTTGACCAATCCCTTAGCTGTTCTCAAACTAGGTTACCACATGTCCCAGTGGCCTACGTTCCAAACTTCCGAAGCCTTTTTAAACCTCAAATACACTATAAGTTTGACATCTCCAGAGGATAATGGTCTGCCAATAACCCTGGGTCCTCTTTGTTAGATGGCTCCCTGAGGATGAGCAGGAAAGTAATACTCTGTTTAGAGACCCTGAGAGGAGGCTGGCTGGTTACACGTCAATAGCGTTTTTGGAGTCGGAAGATACCAGACATTGACTGTTGAGTGGCTGCCTGTAATACCATTAGCTGCATTATCACACACTAGAGCCTGGAGAGCTGTCATTTCCTTAATTAAGGGCCCAGCGCAGGGGCTTGGTGGTCAGGGGCCGAGCAAGTCTCTCTGGGCCCCTTATATTAACGGTTGATTTCTGCTGGAGCAGCAAGGAGCTCCAGACTGTACACGCCAAAATATCAAATTCATTAATTATTCCACCTATAAGTGGAATTATGGAGTCAAGGTATTACACGGGAGGCAAAGCAAAGTACTGGGCAGTGTGGATTGGATTTTTCACCTCAGCAGTTCTTCAGCCACTTCTGGAGTTAGTAATTACAGGACCACCAGAGAACATGGGATAGAGAGGGAGGTATAGAGTATTTTCATGAAGAAATTATTACAGGGTAAAAACAATGTTTTTGAAGTGTAGACCCCCCTGTTGCTGCTCAATGGTAGTTATTGGTAATCGTCAGTATGTAATTGTAACTGATAACAGGGAAGTAGCATCCTCCCATAGTTATCCTCTCTTACATGGCCATGGGTCTCCCTCCAACAGGCTCTCTGAGACCGGGAAGTGCTCTTGGCCTGCTCATACCTGCCTCTCCTTCTGCATTGAAGGGGACCAGGAGCCGAGCAGACTGGAGAGCACAAGTGGGAAAGGATGAGGTCAATTGGAGAGAAGGGGTAATGCTCATCTCAAAGGTCAAGAAGGAAAGGGTGTGATGAAGAGTGAGAGAGACAGAGGGGGGTGTGGAGAGGAGGAAGAGGGGGAGAGTTGGAGAGAAAGAGAGAGAGAGAGAGAGAGCATTTGTGCAGGCAGGTCTCAGGGGAGCGGAACACTTTGCACATGAGTACATCTGTTGCGGTCCATTCTCCTCATTCCCCAAGCAATGTCAACCTGATTACCTCAGGGTTGAAAGTGACCAATAACAATCCTAAATTATTCCTCATCCTTTTATGGTCATCAGTGCAGTGTGGAAGGTGAAATCAGGGCCTGCCTGAGAGGGCTGTAAGCCTGTTACTTAAATGATACTTGTGGTAAATAGGATTCAGCCTGATCTGGTGCCCCCTTCATCATCCTGTAAGAGGGTTTCTCTTTAACCATGGCTCTCTGTCTGGATCTCTATCCAACGTGTTTTCCTGTCACAAACAAAGTAATTTGTGGAATAATATGGCTTCATGTTCAAATGAGCAAATAAGTGATTCATCATTATATGCAATTCATTTCAAAAGTACACTACATGACCAAAAGTATGTGGACACTAGGGCTGTTGCGGTGACTGTATTACCGCCACACTGGCGGTCACGAGTCATGAAGGCAGTCAAATTCCACGTGACCATTTAGTCACGGTAATTAGGCTTCTCCAAGCTCTGATGCTGCTGCTGGTCATTAGTAGCCTACCAAACTTGCTAACCGCCTGGTACTCAGCACTCTATTGTCCCTCTAATCTCACTGACATCAATGCAAATGTAATCGAAAATCTAATCAAACCCTTCATGAGAGCCCATGAGCTCATGTTGCCCAACATTTCTATAGGCTATGTAATTGCGTGAGAAAACAGAGTGATGGCCTCTATTAAAATGAGGAGGATCCCATCAGCTTTCTATAGGCATCAGCTTTCTATAGGCATTTGCGGTCACTTTTGATAATGGTGTTTTCCACTAATGGAACATTCATGCTTATAGCTTATTGCCATGTGCGCATTGCTGCGCTTATAATGTGAAGAAATAGCCTAATAGTTTATCAACATTTTAAGCTAAACGTTCTGATCTTTTGCCTCAGCCACATCGCTTAAAACAGTTTTTTTTATGCTAGTGGTTATATTAATTTGGGATCTATCGCATCCCACAACTGTCCCAGACTATGTTTGGTATATTTATTTCTCGCACAGAATAGAATAGGTCAACTTTTGTACTATGGGGGATAGTATATTGACATAGGCTAGTGCTTTTGCTGTTCATTAGGCCTACAGCTCTTCCAATATCTTCAATATGCACCTCGGAATTGGATAAGGACTCTTGCAGTTGTGTCCCCGATGTGTCTGTCTTCACTTGTAGTCTGTGAGAAAGACCCGATCACGTGATGGAGAGCCATGTGAGTGAGAGGTGCTTCGGAGCGCACCGCACTCAGGGAGAAGGGCACAACTGCCACTGGCCGCAAAATACATTAATTTCTTTAGGGTGCATTACGGCCACACAAAGGGAATTCGAGGCATTATCAAGTGCTTGTCAAATTGTGAATGAGTGACTGATGAAGTGTGTACAGCCTGCACAAAAAAACAAAGCAGAGCTCATGCCTTTCAAGCGACTTCATGCAGCCTTACAATTTATAAAAAATCTAAACATATAGCCCAGCGTTTGTAGAACAACTAAAATTACATCAATAACTCTAAATTAAGCATATAGGAATACCTATTTCTTTGTTCGCTCAACATAGAATAGCCACATGTGCACACTCCCTCAAATAGTTCGGAGAAAATATCCTTTCTATTTTATTCAGCTTTGTTCAATTGTATTCTTCATACTTTAAAATAATGCCACGGAATTCTAAGCAAATCTTGTCTGGTAAATGAACTAATAATAATATAATATGCCATTTAGCAGACGCTTTTATCCAAAGCGACTTAAAGTCATGTGCGCATACATTGTTACGTATGGGTGGTCCCAGGGATCGAACCCACTACCCTGGCGTTACAAGCGCCATGCTCTACCAATTGAGCTACAGAGGACCACAACTAACTAGTGTAGCTCACAGCCATTAGGCATAGCCAGATCAGGACCTAACATAAGGACAACTCAGAGTATGCTATTCTGTTCTTCTGAAATAGACTACATTTTCTTCATATCATGCTTCTTTACACCTGTCTAAAATAAATAATGGATTTATTGTGAAGCTGTAGGCTATATTACATGGATTTATTAGACTTTTTTAAATGTAGATGTTCCAAAGGTCTGCATCAGTGGCTTGTAGACTATGTGTGGAAGCCAGGAGATGCTAAATGTGTTTATGTTAATTAACGGTCAATTACCGTGAAACCGACAGTTATTTGCTTGACAATCACCGGCTGAAGAAATACCACAGCCCTAGTGGACGCCACCTGCTCGTCGAACATCTCATTCCAAAATCATGGGCATTAATATGGAGTTGGTCCCCCCTTTGCTGCTATAACAGCCTCCACTCTTCTGGGAAGGCTTTCCACTAGATGTTGGAACATTGCTGCAGGGACTTGCTTCCATTCAGCCACAAGAGCATTAGGGAGGTTGGGCACTGATGTTGGGTGATTAGGCCTGGCTCGCAGTCGGCGTTCCAATTCATCCCAAAGGTGTTCGATGGGGTGGAGGTCAGGGCTCTGTGCAGGCCAGTCAAGTTCTTCCACACCGATCTCGACAAACCACTTCTGCATGAACCTCGCTTTGTGCAAGGGGGCATTGTCATGCTGAAACAGGAAAGGGCCTTCCCCAAACTGTTGCCACAGAGTTGGAAGCACAGAATCGTCTAGAATGTAATTGTATGCTGTAGCGTTAAGATTTATCTTCACTGGAACTAAGGGGCCTAGCCCAAACCATGAAAAACAGCCCCAGACAATTATTCCTCCTTCACCAAACTTTACAGTTGGCACTATGCATCGGGGCAGGTAGGGTTCTCCTGGCATCCGCCAACACCAGATTTGTCCGTCAGACTACCAGATGGTGAAACGTGATTCATCACTCCAGAGATCGTGTTTACACTGCTCCAGAGTCCAATGGCGGCGAGTTTTACACCACTCCAGCCGACGCTTGGCATTGCGCGTGGTGATCTTAGGCTTGTGTGTGGCTGCTCGGCCATGGAAACCCATTTCATGCAGCTCCCGACAAACAGTTCTTATGCTGACGTTGCTTCCAGAGGCAGTTTGGAACTCGGTAGTGAGTGTTACAACCCGAGGACAGACAATGTTTTACGCGCTACACGCTTCAGCACTCGGCGGTCCCGTTCTGTGAGCTTGTGTGGCCTACCACTTCGCGGCTGAGCCGTTGTTGCTCCTAGACGTTTCCACTTCACAATAACAGCACTTACAATTGACCAGGGCAGCTCTAGCAGGGCAGAAATGTGACGAACTGACTTGTTGGAAATGTGGCATCCTATGACGGTGCCACGTTGAAAATCACTGAGCTCTTCAGTAAGGCCATTCTACTGCCAATGTTTGTCTATGGAGATTGCATGGCTGTGTGCTCGATTTTATACCCCTGTCAGCAACGGTGTGGCTGAAATAGCTGAATCCACTAATTTGAAGGGGTGTCAGCATACTTTTGTGTATATAGTGTATCAAAGAAAGAAACAGTGATATCTACGTGAACTGTTCACAACCCTTACATTATTGTAGGCAGAAAATAGGCAGAACTTAGTATGTACGGTGAACGCACCGCGTCTAAAGAGCGGCCGCCTGTCAACCTGCGTTGCATCTGGCCAAACGAGAGCAGCAGCAGGACAATTAAGAGGGTGGAGACTGGGCCGGGGATGGGGACAGGGGCCGGTGCGGGGGGCGACTAGACACCCACATATCACGCTTGACACATCAGCCCTGGGCCCTCAGGCTATCCAACACTAATGCTGTCCCACTTTCTGCCCCCCTGTCCCACAGAGCTTCTGTTCCCCCCAATACTCTGCCTCCACGTCGCCCACTCTGATAATGGTATCATAATAATGGATTACACTGCTGCTGTGCAGCATCTATCATCCCAGAATCACAGAAAGTGCTCTAGTCTGTACAGGAGTCTATCTCACCTCAATCACCAGCAATGTGAAGCAGGGTGCTAACCTCCAAATGAGGATTTATACAACTCACTGTTAGTCAGGGGGTGAAATGGTGAAAATGCAAAGTTCTGCAATGTTTTAAATATATATATTCCATGGGCATAATAACATAGAAGTGCACTCGAACAGAATTTCCCCAGTACACAACATTCTCATAGTGCCGTCACGCTGTGGAGGAAGGGGAACGTACAGGATCGACTATTGCTTTGAAGCCCGTAACTCCATTCCCCAAGAAAAGAAGCATCACAATGTTATTCCACATCCTCAGATATGAAGGGGGAAAAAACCATAATAACTTTTCGATAGCCTGGATCTCGACTGCCCTACACCCCCCACACCTCCTCCCCTGCACCCCTTCCCCTGCAACCCCTTATCTCTTCCTTCAATCTTTGGTTTCAAAGGAAACGAATCAGCCAGAAGGACAGAAGGTTATGCATTAGTACTGGTCATTGCTCAAAGAACGAGCGTTATAAATAATAAAGGGTTGTGAAGGACACACGGGCTCGGATGGATACATCTCTGGTTTATGCCACACAAGTCAAAGACAACATTGTAATTTCCATTCCCTGCTTCAATTATATCCCAACATCAACGACCGTGTCAGCGCCAAGGAGTTGTGACGTTTCTTTGTTAGTCCAACATGAAGAAATTTTTGATATTGTTTATGGAAACTAGACTATGCAAAACATATTTCTTTGAAAAGTATTATTTTCCCCTCAAAAAGTCAGAGTATATTGAGAACAGAATAAAGTGTATTATAGTATTCATTACATTTCCTTTACCACTGGCAAAGTGCCCTCAATGTCATTTGCTTTACAATATTTCCTTGTAAAGCAAGGTAAAGGTTAACAATTCATTTCTACTGTACATGCACAATATATTCAATGGATTACAATGTCAGTCACTTTGAAGTGCTCAGTGCCACCATGAGTGTAATCTACATGACTGGGGTTTTTATGTGTAAAATGGATGACCTTCTCTGCATGTCCATCTCAGAAACAACAGCCTGTCTTCTTTATTTTCTCCTTGTTCCTCAATGCTATCTGAGCTGTGATGGTAAAGACAGTGAAGATAGCACACGGGTGCTCCGGGCGCATTAGAGAATGTATTACACCCGCTTTACAGGCATACAGCTGAAATCCTCATAATGAGATCCACCTCCAGGAGAGAGAGAGAGATAGAGTTAGAGAGAGAAAGAGAGAGAGAGAGAGAGAGAGAGAGAGAGAGAGAGAGAGAGAGAGAGAGAGAGAGAGAGAGAGAGAGAGGGAGAGAGAGAGAGAGTTAGAGAGAGAGAGAGAGAGAGAGAGTTAGAGAGAGAGAGAGCGAGAGAGTTAGAGAGAGAGAGAGAGAGAGAGAGAGAGAGAGAGAGAGAGAGAGAGAGAGTTAGAGAGAGAGAGAGAGAGAGAGAGAGAGAGAGAGAGAGAGAGAGAGAGAAGAGAGAGAGAGAGAGAGAGAGAGAGAGAGAGAGGGAGAGAGAGAGAGAGTTAGAGAGAGAGAGAGAGAGAGAGAGTTAGAGAGAGAGAGAGAGAGAGTTAGAGAGAGAGAGAGAGAGAGAGAGAGAGAGAGAGTTAGAGAGAGAGAGAGAGAGAGAGAGAGAGAGAGAGAGTTAGAGAGAGAGAGAGAGAGAGAGAGTTAGAGAGAGAGAGAGAGAGAGTTAGAGAGAGAGAGAGAGAGAGAGAGAGAGAGAGAGAGAGAGAGAGAGAGAGTTAGAGAGAGAGAGAGAGAGAGAGAGAGAGAGAGAGAGAGAGAGAGAGAGAGAGAGAGAGAGAGAGACCTATTCACCTTCTTCCTCTCCTTTATCCTAGTCTCATTGACTTTACTGAGCTGGTTCCATTCACACACTGTGTCTCTACCACTTCCTTACTTAACCTCAGCACAGCAGAACATTACAGGCCTCTTTGCATTAGCAAGCCGCAAAACAGCCCCGTCCCCCCTCAGTCACTCGCCTGCTCACTAAGCTGATTACACAAAGATAATAGGTATGGGGGGCTGCCTACAGCAGGTGTGTGTCTGTGTGGATATGCAGAAGAGTGAAAGGCAGTGGGCAGTGGGCGATAAGTGATGGATGGTTTGAAATGTAATACATGCCGATCCTAATAAAACAAAAAAGTTTATTCCTGGTGATAACCATATTTTATACTGGTGTATCAACTACCACTTCGGTAATGCAATTAATTTAAATTATTTCAGTGAGGTACTGTACAGTAGCTACCAGAGTTTAAAAAAAGCCTGCATGTAGTCATAAATATCTTATCTTATTAAGATGAATGAGTAACTGATCTTACGAAATACAACAAATAAAGAGATGTAGGGTATTTTACAGTAATCTGTCTAGACCTTTTCTTTGGAATGACCTCCAATCGCATAAATCAATAGAATATTTCTTTTTCTCTCCTCTTTTTAGTCTGTAGGTGACCTTTCTGAAAATGTTCCTCCATTTTGGCAGAATCGGTATAAGTGCAGGCCATTTCATGTAAACAGTAAGTGTATGAAATGAGTGGCCCTGTCGTTCCAGCCAGGCTCTATTTGACAGCATGATGATAGAAGCGTCACATCCTTGGGACAGTAAATGCAAACTGACAAGAGATGAGCCTTAGGTTGCGGAATATAATACCGAATTGTGCTCCGAGTGCCTTATTATCTTGTCTGTTGATGTTTGAAAGGCGGAGATTTGCTTGAGAGGGGAAGACAGAAACTGTTACAGCCACGCCATCTCGCCCCCACGGGGGGGAAAATAGCGTGGCTTCCTAACCACAGCTTTCGCACCTAATGTCAATTTTTCCTAGGCAATAAATATATGTCATCAGGATGTTGTGGTGCCTCATGGCTTCTGATAGCTGGAGTGGAAGACTATTTGCACAAACCGTGAGAAATGAGCTTTTAAAAAACGTATGAAACCATTTCACAAATGAAAGGAGCCTGGCTGGGTGTGCGGTAGACAAACATTACTCCCAATGACATTGTCTATCAGTGCTTCCTGAGCACTCAACCAAACCCGAGAACACCAAGAACGTACACACCTTCACTTCAATCAACACTTTTTTTGCAGCAATCAAACCTTTGTACTTATCCACTTAACTGTCAAAAATTCTATTCAAGCCAAAAGCAGCACTCTACTCTATACAAAACAGTTCATCCCAAATCACCTGGCTGAACCTGAACTCGCTCACTGTGTTGACGCCGTCAGAAAGAGTCACTGAATGTCATTCTCATACTCTTTATGCTATTTTCCTCTGCTGCATCTCAACCCACTATAGCTCATCGCCTCCTTGCAGAATACAGGCGCTTTCAGCCATACAGTCTACAAGGACATGCTTTTGTTGACCGCTGCATGGATATTTTCACGAGCATGGTGTGAAACTGTATTGTGTAGGTTTTGACAAATGCCTCCATCATGTGTACATTGTGCACAATGAGGTTGACCCAGCGGTGGGATTTTAACAATGAGGATGCAACAATGCAGAACAGATTTTTCTTGCCCAAAAGGACGCTTTTTATTTCCAAGTGGAGATAAAGAGCTGGCGAACTGTACAATATATAAAAAATCTAATAAACAGGATGATGAACCAAAGGGTCAAACTAAACCTAATTAAATAGAGCTCTTAAAAAAAAAATCTGGCTTCAAATACACTTGTTAACCCGGCAGCATGACGACCTTTAACCTGTTCCCGTCTCTGTCAGGCAAACAAAGAAATGACAGGAGTTTAAAAAGGGGAAAGGGGATACCTAGTCAGTTGCGCAACTGAATGCATTCAACTGAAATGTGCCTTCCGCATTTAACCCAGCACGTCTGAATCAGAGAGGTGTGGGGGGCTGCTTTAATAGACGCCCACGCCATCGGCACCCGGGGAGCAGTTGTTGTTGGGGGTTAACTGCCTTGCTCAAGGGCAGAACGGCAGATGTGTCCACCTTGCCGACTCGGGGATTTGAACCAGCGACCTTTCGGTTACTGGCCCAATGGTCTTAACCACTACCCATCATGCATCTGACCAATGGGAACATTACATTTCACATCATTCTCAATTAACAATTCAAAAGCATGAATTTCAATCTATCTTCAGATTATACAAATACTTGAATTGATACCAGAACACATCTCAATAAAGGTGCAAACCATGCTTTAAGCAAATATAGATAATGGGATATAAACATACACGTCCCCACAGGAAAATGCTACTTCCGCATTCCCCGTAACTCTCAACCCTCAATGCCCTCTTCAACTGCCCGATTTGACCGTCGCAACTACAACCAGGAAATTGACCTCTTCAATAAACAAGGATAAACAAGGTAATTGTTAAAACATTATTTTAGCTTAACCTTAACGTTTTAATAGTTAAACATGATCACATTTTAGTTGTACCACCTGTTCGCTACATGCCTGCATAGAGAGCAACATTTTGGGCAACGCACCACAAAAGGTTTTGCACGCTGAAACCAATTGCCATAACCCTCTTTACAGGTGATCAACAATCAAAAGGACATCGCTATCAACACATTATTACAATTAATACATGTGCTTTTCTCAATAAATGGTTGACTTGTCTGGTTATTCATAAGGCCTGTCTTTAGCTTAGGTGACGGAGGGCATAGGACAATCGTCACATTGACACCACCCACTAAAAGTATTGTAAAAATGTCACACAAAAATAAGAAACTTTCCTTTGCTGTTCTGGGTTAAATCATCAACGAACATTGTGAAGAGTTGCGTCACAAAAAGGTGGGAAGTCCATCAACAGCAAACAATATTGTGGATTTTGTCTAATATGTTAGGTTGGTGGCCATGGACTTTTTAACCAAATCAAATCTAGAGTATCTGAAATGGCTCAAATTAGTAGCTTAATTAATAACCATTATCCAGAAGGGGTTTGTTCAAGGAGCTGAACTTATTATGATACAGTACATACTCAATCCATAGTATAGTGTTGAGATACATGGACAATCATAGCTTGAAATAATAACTATAATTTTCTTAGGTAATGAACTGGGGTCAAAATGTAACAGAATCTTAAGAGTCAGGATTTCTCTCAACATCACACAAAAACTACACAACAATACATTGGAGAGGGAAACGCTGGAGCATTGGAGATCCACATACATTATCAATCACTTTAAACAACAGAGTAACTTCATTATATTTTTTCTGATGAAGAAATTCGAGGTATAATCAATCTCCTTAATAAAATCTGCACATTTATAAAAGTTACTTTGGCCATAGTAAAGAGATATGTATCCATCCTTAACCTAGAGTACATGCTTCTGTAGTCTACGGCAAAGGGGACTAAAGGAGGCTGATAAGAAAGCATGGAGTCTTCGTACTTCACACTCTCATATCTGCAGCAAGGTAGCACTCTACACCCTCTAAAACTGAGCATAATACTGTAACAACTAAACATGCATAAACAAACATGTGTGCACATCTATACAGTACAACCTTGACTTAACATTACACTTTTTATTTTTCCTGTTTGTGAGCAGCAACCATCCTCCTGTCATCCACTATGCCCTGTGGCCTGCAGGTAGGGGAGATGTGCTGCTTCGTGAGAGGAGTTGAGCTACCTCTCTCTCTCTCGCTCTTGCTCTCTCTCCCCCTCTCTTTCTCTCTCTCTCTCTCTCGCTCTTGCTCTCTCTCCCCCTCTCTTTCTCTCTCTCTCTCTTTTTCTCTCTCGTTCATTTCCTGACTGTAGAGTTTGGCTGTAGCAAGGAGTCTGGGTAGCCTGGCAACCACATGTCCTGACTGCCTCTATACTGTGCCAAGTCTCCGGGGAGGAGCAGTGGTTCCCAGGGCACCCCCCGGGCACAGCCTACGGGCAGAGTCATGCCTTCCTCCTTCAGCCCTACAAGAGACATATCAAGACATCCAATACCAAAACACACCACTGTATTTATAACAGGTGACAACAGGTGAATTTACATGAATTACAAAATGATAACAGGACTGTGTTAAATACAGTATTATAAGAATAACAACTGCCGTTTGAGAAAAGTGTATTGCAATATGAAGGATGTAATGTTCTCATTTATAAAATATTTTCTATCATTGTAGTCTGTTCGACATAAATTGTCTATCAATTCATGTGTGAGAGAGAGATACATAAATAAAGGGAGGGAGATGGAGAAAGAACAGACAAACATGGACTAATGGTCTTCAGCTGTAATCATGAGTCTGAAGGTGAAGTGAAAGAAGGCTTGATGTTTATTACAGAGAATTGTAACAGTGTTGAGATGAATGAGTTACCTGTTACCCTAGTCTCTGTGTAGGAGAGCCCTGGGATATCCTAAAAAATTAATTTGAATGACAGCTGGAGCCGTAAATGAGGTTGTTTGGAGAACCCTCCCCCAAAATATTTCTCAGAAGTTCAGCCAAGTGGTGCTTTGCGGCAACAACAGAACACAACACTGCCCGGCTACACACTATCGTCCCCTTACACCACTCGCTTGTCTAGTCCCAAAACACGCAACCTGTACAGACACACAAACACAGACAAACACACACACACACCCTACAGTACCTGGTTACTGTATGCTTTATCATAACGGGATAGCTGTTGTCTGATGTATTATTCATTCAGCAATAACCAATGCTTCTCTCTCATCTTTTTATGTCCAATATAACACTGCCTTGTTTATGATTCGTGTTACAGGTAAACTGTCAGAGCATTGCTCCTCTTGGGCACCAAAGATATTGGAGGACATCACCAGCAATGGGTCATGCCAGATGTTATTTGTACTAATGAGTGTAAGTGGTTTAATGTACTTGATCATTAGAATTAATCCAAAATGAGATTAGCCCTGATTATACAGTGATTTATAGAAACTCAAATTGTTTTAACGTGATATATTTGTGTTTTTGGCAGCAGGTAGCACACATAAATTAGTAATAAGTAGCTTAGAAAAGATAGCATCTCTTTTTGCATTATCATGACGCTTCCATCTTATCATATCCTGCTGTGATAGCAAAGTCTTAGCACTGAGTGCAGTACATCTCTATAGGGGGGTTGTAACACACCTGCTCAATGTTTTCTGTCAGCAAACACAACCCCTTCCCTTAACTAACACGTCTGGGGGAGAAAGTCACAATATTGCCAAATAAAAAACATCATGGCATAAATGCTGACAGTGTTTCAATAGAAAAGGAGTTATGGTATTCTAGCTAAGTGTAGGCCAAATACAGATTCCAAATGGTATTTTATTATATTTTCTGTGTATGTATGGTGAGTATAATGCTATTTGTAATACATAGATATTTTTCAGTTTGTCTGGTATAATCTGAGCTCGTGGTAGCCTACGCTCTGTTGCCACCTATAAACCCACATCAAACCTTACACATATATATTAGTGTAAGGCCAAATAGAATAATCTACAACTATGCCATATTGTGACTGCACTTCTCATCAGAGTCAGTTTGTACATTTTTGGTTTTTTCTTCTTTTGGTACTGCTTTTTCACAGGATGTTTATGTTACAGAACAATATGTTTTTTATTATTATTATAATACTATCATTAATATGTTTATAACGTAGTACGTTAATATGAGTATGTATTTCCCTACCAATATAATCAAGTAGAAGTAGTACTGTAGTAGTTTGAATCAATATTATCTGTAAGACACAATTCTGTTTGTTTTCTTTCATGAAAACATATCAAATCCATTATCTTGTAATTCCACAAGTTCGCCTATCTCTTCAGCACTAAAAGCCATCTCTGCACAAGCATACTTTTACTGTAATTTGAAGGGGGTTTATGGAATTGTAGTATATACTCTTTTACACTGATGTCCATGGGCATTTTCAGAAAAAATTGACATATTACATTCTCAGTGGCTGAGTACTGACTCATAACCTTAAAAACATGTTTAGATGTGTACTAAGTCTAAAAGTACTGTACCATGAAATAGCCTTTGATGAAAGCACTGTGTAAAATGGTGTCTTAAATAGACCACATCATAGCCCATCCCATTATCCACACCTGCAGTACAGTGTGTGCCAGGATAACAAATAAGTCAACTTTAGCCTATCCAAGACATACAATAATTGTTCTATTAGCTCATTTAATTAAAACATTCAAATCGCAATGCCTGAGAGAATTGTTAGAAGAAAAAAAGTATACCCATATGGCGCCTTTTGAAAAGCATAAATGTATATCTTAGATCCATATTACCATATTAATGTTGCAATCGCTACATGTTTTTTTAATTAACCATGATATGATGGTGCAAAACATTTATTGAGTGATCATTTGGTGTAAGTAAGGATTAGTGAGTGACTGAATTTATTCCGATTATTTTTGCGACAGCATTGACTAAAAACTGAATGCCAATACTTCCATCAAAAAGGATCTGACCAAAATCCAAACAAACAAGTTGAAATAATTGAGGTAGTGTATAACCTTTACTTTGCGACTGAATCTACATGTCACAGCAGTCAATATTAGACGGGTCGGCAGGTAGCTTAGTGGGTAAGAGCGTTGTGCCAGTAACCGAAAGGTCGCTGGTTCTAATCCCCGAGCCGACTAGGTGAAAAATCTGTCGATGTGCCCTTAAGCAAGGCACTTAACCCTAATTGCTCCTGTAAGTCGCTCTGGATAAGAGCGTCTGCTAAATGACTAAAATGTAGACATAGTGTAATGACCTTCATAGTTTCATTATAAAAAACAATTGTTTTAATCTCATTAGACATATTGATTCATTGTTAAGACCTGGGATTAAATTAGACTGCCTGGATAAGTAAATTGGTTTAATTAAAAGCTTATTAAAAATAAATAAATATTAATTAACTTGGTCACAACTGTAATTGAACCTGAACATTAAATTAATAAGAGGGATGGATATTTTTTTATCTATTAAAAATGACATCCATTTCTTACTAATTAGTATCTCTTAATATTCTAATTGTGGGATTTTAATGTAATTCCCTATCAGAGCAATAGGCAATTTTTTAACAATTATTAATCGGACCATAATTTAAATGTCTCAATTGCTAATGTTATATTAATTGATTTAAATGTGTTTAGTGTATGTACTTTTAATAAATATCAATTCATCTTCATACCGTTATTTGACATTGGACTACAAAAAACATTTTTAGTTGCTTTGTGATGATCCACCATTGCAGAGATAATCAAGTACAAGGACATTTCACAAACCAAAAACAAAGCCAGAGATCCTCACCACTTGCTCAATTCATAGGCATTTTTTTTCTGATACAATAGTCTAACATTCTCTCTAATTTGGCATATTTTGTCACAATGTTCACACTATTCACCTTCACACAAGCAACAAAATGTAAAATGCCACGTTCCAAGACATAGGCTGCGTTTATACAGGCAGCCCAATTCTGAATTTTTTTTCTCACTAATTGATCTTTTGACCAATCAGATCAGCTCTGAGAAAGATCTGATGTAGAAAGATCTGATATGATTGGTCAAAAGACCAATTAGTGGAAAAATGATCAGAATTGGGCTGCCTGTGTAAACGCAGCCACAGATGCTTATTTTCAAGGAAGAGTCACTTTACACAAATATTTGCGTCTGTCCTAGCAATCTAATCAATGTAAACTATACAAACACTAATTCCAAAATGTGTATGCCTATGCCTAAAGGCACATTGCAACTCCAAGTGTGATATTTGAACAACTCCAGGTGTGATATTTGAATAATCACCTGATGGGGACTGTCACAACATTCTATTTGAAAATGTTACCACACCTAAACTTCTCAAGATAAACTTCTAAAGATAAATCAATTAATCAATTAACACAAGACTCATAACAAAATACCAAACCGTTTATAGGATATGACTTCACTTATATAAGTCATGAAGACATAATGAACATGTAAAACACCATATCACCTGAAAACTCACCTAAAGAACTTGTCTTCTACATCTGAAAACTACAACTCAGGCAACCAACCCTGTTGCATCCACCTCTTCACTGAATCCCTGCATCTCAACTTAGTTAGGTCTATCACACTCTTCTAGCACCTGCTCCAGCAGCACCTGGTCTCAGACACCCCTATCCAACACACACAGAATCAGAGAATTTTCCCTGGCCTCTCGTGCCATGACCAGTCCCAGAAGGGAGAGGAGAGACCGAGAGCTGTCCTGTCCATGGACTCACCATAGAGCTTGTTGGGAATGTCCTCTCTGTCCCTGGCCTCGGAGGACAGGAGCAGGGGCTCGTCGTTGAGATCGCTATCTGGGGTGGCCACTTTGTCATCGGCCCGGAGTTCCGCCACGCTCATCTCGCTGCGCAGGGAGAACAGCGGCTTGCTCAGCTGCCCTGTAATCATCAGATCGTGGAGGGAGCTGGGGAGCCCAGGTGGGGAATTCAACAGAACAACGTGGTTAGATTTTCCTCGCAGCACACTACTCTACACCGGCTTGTTCTCTCTGTCTACATCCCTTTACTCTCCCCTTCTCTCTATCCCTGTGTCTCTCCTCTATCGCTCACTCATCACTCTCTCCCTCCTTTCCCCTCCCTCTCTCTCTAGCGCTCTCTTTTATCTGAGACTGGTGCTGCTCCAGCTGATATTGCTGGCTGCAGCCTGCCTAGTGAAGAGCGGTTACGGATCGTATGGCTTTGCCATTATACCCTGCAGCCTTAAAGGTTCTCCACACCTCTCAAGGCTCAATAATACCCACAGAACACATGTGTCACAATTTCAGCATTACACTCATCCTGTACACGCATACTGTACCTATAAATTAAAATGGTAAAGATGTATCTGCTATTACAAAAAATCTATGTAGACAGTTAATTCATTTCACAAAGGTAAAGCCTGCATGATACTTTCAGTAAGAGCAAGAAGTCAAAGATGTCATCATTCATATGCATTAGTCAGAGGCAACCAGTAAACGATTAAGGCCTCTTCCAATCAAGAGCAGGAATAGATCATGGCATATCATAGGTCCTCCCAAAATTATGTTTTGAAATTCCAATGTCTCACATTTTGCAAAACAAAAACCACCATAAGCTGGAGGGAATTAGAATCACTCAATGAATTACTAACAAAGTAATGTATAATGTAATGAAATGAAGTAATCTGGCTAATTACTGATATGCAACTATGTAAAAAGTGCACCAAATGAATAAACCAACAAAAAGCATACATACCTAAATGAAGCTCCACTAAATGACAATAAAAACGTAAAAGATGATCTTCTGAATGTCCAAAAAATCAGACAGAAACCAATTAAAACATGCTCGCCACCACAGAGCAGAGACCAGCTAGTGCATGATGTTTGCTACAAAACCAGAAACAGTCTCCTCGACCTTGTTGCATCTGAATAGCCAATGTTCAAGCCTGAGGTTGCTTCCTAGACAAGCACTGGAGATGTCAACTCCACTTTCTCTCCTCCCTCTCTCTCTCTGCCTCTCCTGTGTCTCCTCTCCCTCGTGTCACCTCAGACTGTTCCCCCTCCCTCCTGCTCTGAGACACACAAAGAACCGCAGCAACACAGAAGGGTAAAACTCTGTCCCTCTCACGCTGCCTTATTTATGGACAAGAACATTCAGTCTAAATGGGTTGGAAATGGGGACAGGTGACCAGCATGTATGGCGAGAGGGAAAGGGGGGTCAACCTTGGCCCTGCGCCAGTCCACCACCACCCCCACTCCTGCCAGGGTGGTCGATGTGTTCCTGCCCAGAGGGGCTCTTTTAATGTGCTCAACAGGGGAATCAGGGGGGTATGACATGATAATCTATGAAAATGTTCATCAATAGAAATAGTAGCTGTCATCGAAAGGCGAGCCGGCTGGTCAATACTCATATCCCTGGTAACAATGTCGCTTGTCATCAGGGCTTCATTGGTGGAGCACTTAAATATGGAACTCTGTGCATAAATGCACCTCTCTGCCTGGCGAGGTAAACACATTTTCCCCTCTGTCTGAGGCTGGTCTTACTCTCTCTCTGCATCCATTTGGGCCCACCCCCACTTCCCATCTCCTATCCTTTGAGTCGCTTGATAGGTCCACTGGAGGGATAAATGAATACCTAATTGAATCTTGCAGTCATCAAAATAATCAATAGTTTTTTTATTATTTATCCTTCACAGTCTGTTGCTGTTTGAAAGCTCAGAGGGACAGCAGCAGGGAGCACGGGCGGTGCTGAAATTTCTCTCGTCATTTCACAATGTAATTTTCACTGGGGCATGAGAGTTTGCAAGACAAATAATAAAATAGAAAAAAATCAAGGCAGTGCCTTTTGTTTGGAATGTGGGAAACGATGAAGGGAAAGGGGTTATGATGAGAAATAGAATATGAAGCTACTGACACTTAGACCAAGGCAGGGTCTAGATCTCTCCATCATTCCATTTCTTTATTTTTTCCTCTTTTCATCATATAAGGAGTGTGGGTAATGCTGGCATTTCTCTTCCTGACAGACTCTAAACAAGTGGTGGGAATGAGATCACAGCTCTTCAGTTCCACTGGCCTCAAAGGCTGCTGGAGGATAGTTGCAGCATCTGTCTCTTCTTCCTACATCCAGGGCTGTTAATTACATTATTAAAAAGGGGCTCTGGGTGCAGCTCTTTAGCTGAAGTGGGAATGTTTATTTCAGCAGAGTGGGTGTGTTTGGTGTGGGGGCTCAGGGGCTCAGGGGCGGAGTGGGGTTGCCTTACTCCCCATGGCCTCAATGCAGGAACAGGGAAAAGCATGCCATAATTCCATGGATGCCCTCCCACTCCTCCCTCCCTACCCTCAGTGTCCATGGAAGAGGTGGTCAGCACAGAGCCCTCAGTGCTCATCAGATATCCATGCTAATAGCTAATGGCCTTAACACCGTTGTCACATTAGCCCCCCTGGGCAAGGGACTTATGCCTTGGTCGACCACGCTTAGCTCAACCGACATTCAAGGCTCTGGACACTGAAAGAGAATGATAATGAAGTAATGTTAATAATAACAATAATAAATGGTAATTACAAGGATAAAAACAGTGGTAATAATAATAATAATAATAATAATAATAACAATAATTGCACCCTGTTCTGTGTCAAACATATAGCATGTTCTTCAGAATTGAATAAGTTTAATAATCATAATTTATAACACATTACACAATTGAAATAAATAATCTATAACGGTCTAAATGTAAAAGGAAGTGGCTATTTGTTTTCTGCCAATTTCCTCATTCTACTATATTTCAACGTTATCATTTTGAGGGATTTGACAGTAAATCTATAAACTGATTCAGTATGACAACTACTGTCTTATTTAATTATGGCATCATTGACATACCCACAGTCACTTGTCATAAATTAAGAATAGATCATTCTTTGTGGCAGAATGTGTCTTGCTTAAATTTAGATCACAATTGATGTCCCTGAGGAAATAGCAGAGTTTGATGGTGTGTACTGTGTTTCAGTGCAAGATGCAGGGTAAATAAGCGCTTCTTTTCACCTAAAGAAGGTTAGCCTCAAAATAATAAAAAAAAGCACACAGAGAAGTTATCTGACTTTCAGAAAAACAAATGTCTATAAAAGGTTAAGTAGGAGCAGTAAAGAGAATATACTTCACAAAAAATGAGTGATGTCATTGTCACCAATGCTGGTGGGTGGAATGATAATGATGGTGGGTGGAAGGAGAACGCCCCTACACCCCAGAGATATTGTATAATGTTCCAGCACCTCTATGGCATGCAGCATGTGCTATGAGCGATGATGATTTGTCTCCCCCTTAGGGTAAGGAAACATACTGTTTATTCACCCATTCCACCAGTATGGCACGTCAATTGTGCACTGGGAGGCTTTTACAGTAGTGTCCAGCTATTCTCATGTTAAGACAAAACTATGTAAATAAATACATGAATGCAAAAAGGTCAAGTGAAATCTAAAATGTACAGTATTTTCAATAAATATGTTCTGATATATTTTTTAGGGGGTAGATCAGCTTTAATATTGCAGATAGACTGTAACTTCCATCAATGTAATTGTCTGCATCACTTCCAATCTCTCTCTCTCTATATATATACAGTGGGGGGAAAAAGTATTTAGTCAGCCACCAATTGTGCAAGTTCTCCCACTTAAAAAGATGAGAGAGGCCTGTAATTTTCATCATAGGTACACGTCAACTATGACAGACAAAATGAGAATATTTTTTCCAGAAAATCACATTGTAGGATTTTTAAGTAATTAATTTGCATTTTATTGCATGACATAAGTATTTGATCACCTACCAACCAGTAAGAATTCCGGCTCTCACAGAACTGTTAGTTTGTCTTTAAGAAGCCCTCCTGTTCTCCACTCATTACCTGTATTAACTGCACCTGTTTGAACTCGTTACCTGTATAAAAGACACCTGTCCACACACTCAATCAAACAGACTCCATCCTCTCCACAATGGCCAAGACCAGAGAGCTGTGTAAGGACATCAGGGATAAAATTGTAGACCTGCACAAGGCTGGGATGGGCTACAGGACAATAGGCAAGCAGCTTGGTGAGACGTCAACAACTGTTCAAGATGACGGTCAATCACCCTCGGTCTGGGGCTCCATTCAAGATCTCACCTCGTGGGGCATCAATGATCATGAGGAAGGTGAGGGATCAGCCCAGAACTACACGGCAGGACCTGGTCAATGACCTGAAGAGAGCTGGGACTACAGTCTCAAAGAAAACCATTAGTAACACACTACGTGGTCATGGATTAAAATCCTGCAGCGCACGCAAGGTCCCCCTGCTCAAGCCAGCGCATGTCCAGGCCCGTCTGAAGTTTGCCAATGACCGTCTGGATGATCCAGAGGAGGAATGGGAGAAGGTCATGTGGTCTGATGAGACAAAAATAGAGCTTTTTGGTCTAAACTCCACTCGCCGTGTTTGGAGGAAGAAGAAGGATGAGTACAACCCCAAGAACACCATCCCAACGTGAAGCATGAGGTGGAAACATCATTCTTTGGGGATGCTTTTCTGCAAAGGGGACAGGATGCCTGCACCGTATTGAGGGGAGGATGGATGGGGCCATGTATCGCGAGATCTTGGCCAACAACCTCCTTCCCTCAGTAAGAGCATTCAAGATGGGTCGTGGCTGGGTCTTCCAGCATGACAACGACACGAAACACACAGCCAGGGCAACTAAGGAGTGGCTCCGTAAGAAGCATCTCAAGGTCCTGGAGTGGCCTAGCCAGTCTCCAGACCTGAACCCAATAGAACATCTTTGGAGGGAGCTGAAAGTCCGTATTGCCCAGCGACAGCCCCGAAACATGAAGGATCTGGAGAAGGTCTGTATGGAGGAGTGGGCCAAAATCCCTGCTGCAGTGTGTGCAAACCTGGTCAAGACCTACAGGAAACGTATGATCTCTGTAATTGCAAACAAAGATTTCTGTACCAAATATTAAGTTCTGCTTTTCTGATGTATCAAATACTTATGTCATGCAATAAAATGCAACTTAATTACTTAAAAATCATACAATGTGATTTTCTGGATTTTTGTTTTAGATTCCGTCTCTCACAGTTGAAGTGTACCTATGATAAAAATTACAGACCTCTACATGCTTTGTAAGTAGGAAAACCTGCAAAATCGGCAGTGTATCAAATACTTGTTCTCCCCACTGTATATATATATACATACATACATACATACATACATACATACATACATACACATAAATACATATACATACATACAGTGGGGGAAAAAAGTATTTAGTCAGCCACCAATTGTGCATGTTCTCCCACTTAAAAAGATGAGAGAGGCCTGTAATTTTCATCATAGGTACACGTCAACTATGACAGAAAAAATGAGAAAAAAAAATCCAGAAAATCACATTGTAGGATTTTTAATGAATTTATTTGCAAATTATGGTGGAAAATAAGTATTTGGTCAATAACAAAAGTTTCTCAATACTTTGTTATATACCCTTTGTTGGCAATGACACAGGTCAAACGTTTTCTGTAAGTCTTCACAAGGTTTTCACACACTGTTGCTGGGATTTTGGCCCATTCGTCCATGCAGATCTCCTCTAGAGCAGTGATATTTGGGGGCTGTCGCTGGGCAACACGGACTTTCAACTCCCTCCATAGATTTTCTATGGGGTTGAGATCTGGAGACTGGCTAGGCCACTCCAGGACCTTGAAATGCTTCTTACGAAGCCACTCCTTCGTTGCCCGGGCGGTGTGTTTGGGATCATTGTCATGCTGAAAGACCCAGCCACGTTTCATCTTCAATGCCCTTGCTGATGGAAGGAGGTTTTCACTCAAAATCTCACGATACATGGCCCCATTCATTCTTTCCTTTACACGGATCAGTCGTCCTGGTCCCTTTGCAGAAAAACAGCCCCAAAGCATGATGTTTCCACCCACATGCTTCACAGTAGGTATGGTGTTCTTTGGATGCAACTCAGCATTCTTTGTCCTCCAAACACGACGAGTTGAGTTTTTACCAAAAAGTTATATTTTGGTTTCATCTGACCATATGACATTCTCCCAATCCTCTTCTAGATCATCCAAATGCACTCTAGCAAACTTCAGACGGGCCTGGACATGTACTGGCTTAAGCAGGGGGACATGTCTGGCACTGCAGGATTTGAGTCCCTGGCGGCGTAGTGTGTTACTGATGGTAGGCTTTGTTACTTTGGTCCCAGCTCTCTGCAGGTCATTCACTAGGTCCCCCCATGTGGTTCTGGTATTTTTGCTCACCGTTCTTGTGATCATTTTGACCCCACGGGGTGAGATCTTGCATGGAGCCCTAGATCGAGGGAGATTATCAGTGGCCTTGTATGTCTTCCATTTCCTAATAATTGCTCCCACAGTTGATTTCTTCAAACCAAGCTGCTTGCCTATTGCAGATTCAGTCTTCCCAGCCTGGTGCAGGTCTACAATTTTGTTTCTGGTGTCCTTTGACAGCTCTTTGGTCTTGGCCATAGTGGAGTTTGGAGTGTGACTGTTTGAGGTTGTGGACAGGTGTCTTTTATACTGATAACAAGTTCAAACAGGTGCCATTAATACAGGTAACGAGTGGAGGACAGAGGAGCCTCTTAAAGAAGAAGTTACAGGTCTGTGAGAGCCAGAAATCTTGCTTGTTTGTAGGTGACCAAATACTTATTTTCCACCATAATTTGCAAATAAATTCATAAAAAATCCTACAATGTGATTATCTGGAGAAAAAAAATCTCAATTTGTCTGTCATAGTTGACGTGTACCAATGATGAAAATTACAGGCCTCTCTCATCTTTTTAAGTGGGAGAACTTGCACAATTGGTGGCTGACTAAATACTTTTTTCCCCCACTGTATATATACACACATCCTTTAAAAAAACATATTTCCCTTTTTACTTTCCAACCCCACCACCCCTTCCCTAATTGGAGTAAACTAGTGAACAACAATGCTTAGGCCTCTACTTCCAGCTTATACATACTATATACATTTAATGGACACAGTCAATTTTACAATAATTCTATTTTGTTTGTTTTTACTCATGAACTTCCTCTACCCTCAACCTCTCCGATCATTTTCATGATGTCCATCCGGTTTGCTTCTATATGCCATATCTTTCTAACTCTGCTCTTTCACAAAAGCTCTCAACCTATAACCTATATACTTATTATGGACACAGTATGCTTTACATTAGTTATCTTGTTGTTATTAGTTGTTGTTAGTTGTTATTAGTCCCATCCTTCAACACCATTCAACACCACCCATCTATCTCTTAACACCATCCATATTGGATTTCTATTTGCCATATATTTTTCAACTGTACTGTGATGTTTTACAAAAGTTCTGAACCCTTCTATTCTCATTGTTTCTACAGATTGTAAATTGAAAATAAACATTTTTGCTAAAAGTATTATTATATTATTGATCGATTGCCCATGATTTTTAAGATCACCCAGTAGTGCTATCTGCAGGGTTAGCTCTAGGTAAATATTGCAATCCTTCAGCCATTCCTGGACCTGTGTCGAAAAACAAGCTACAAATGGAGAGTACCAAAACAAATGATCTAATGATTCTGTCTCTTCTCAGCAAAATCTGCTGAGCTGGGAAGATTTAACCCATCAAATAAATAACATTCTATTGGTAGCAAGAATTTTGTATAATAATTTAAATAGAAAAATTCTAAGTTTTGAATCCGGCATCGTTTTGCGTATTAGTTCATGAACACTATCCCATGGAATCGGTATGTCAAAAATCTCTTCCCAACTATTTTGCAATCTATATGGGAGGCTGTCAATCCTTTGGTCCGTAAATGAAACTGGTATACTTTTTTATTTATCACAATTGTCTTTAACCAATTATGTTCTTTAACGCAGGGCCGACAGAGAAGTTCCTTACTTTTTCCTCCTTCCACTTTCCTCTTCCATTTTTGCAGTAATGCTACAATTATTTGGTTGTACTTTTTGGGTAGAGCAGACATTTCCATATGTTTTTGTTAGCTGCATGCATAACTCCACCAGTCCTACCTATGATATAATTTACGAAGATTATACCTTTTAAAAACATTTTTTTTTTTAAATCATGTTTTCTTATCAATTAGTATATTTGAGCTTAACCACAATATTTGTTGCATTATTTGTTCTGTCGTTTCTGGAGGATTAAATTGAAATTGCAACCAACTTTCTATGGCTTGTTTTAGAAATAGTGATATTTGGGAGATTATTTCCTTTTCAAATAACTGAAAGTGAGAGGTTGTAATCTGAATAAAGGGAAAAAGGCCATTCTTGAACATTGGGTGAGACAATCTTACTAATTTGCTAGAGAACCATTTCAGATTTAAGTATATCTTTTGTATGACTGAAGCTTTTAGTGAATGGTCTAATGCTTTAATATTTAATCATTTCTGTCCTCCGAATTCATATTCATGATATAAATGGGCCCGTTTAATTTTGCCTGGCTTGCCGTTCCAAATAAAATGGAATATTTTTTTCTCATATAATTTAAAAAACTGTTTGCTAGGCGTAGGCAAGACCATAAGCATATAGGTCAACTGGGATAATACTAAAGAGTTAATCAGGGTGATTTTTCCACAAATTAACAGGTATTTACCTTTCCATGGTAGCAAGATCTTATCTATTTTTGCTAACTTTCTATTAAAATGTATTGGAGTGAGATCATTTATTTCACTTGGGATATGTATTCCGAGTATATCCACATCACCATCAGATAATTTTATTGGTAAACTACATGGTAATGTAACATTTTTATTTTTTAGTGATCCAATACGTAATATAGTACATTTATCATAATTTGGTTGTAATCCAGAGAGGTTAGAAAATGTATCTAGATCCTCTATGAGGCTGTGGAGGGATTCAAGTTGTGGATTTAAAAGAAAACATGAATCATCAGCGTGCAATGACACCTTTGTTTTTAAGCCATGGATTTCTAATCCCTTTATATTATTGTTGGATCTGATTTTAATAGCTAACATTTTAATGGCCATAGTAAATAGATATGCCGATATCGGACAACCTTGTTTCACTCTTCTTGAAAGTTTAAAACTTTCGGAGAAATAGCCATTATTTACTATTTTACACCTAGGGTTACTATACATGATTTTAACCCATTTTATAAGAGATTCTCCAAAATTGAAATGCTCCAGTTATTTATATATAAACCCCAGTCGTACTTTATCAAATGCCTTTTCAAAGTCTGCTATGAATAACAGGCCTGGTTTCCCCGATTTTTCATAGTGTTCTATTGTTTCCAGTACTTGCCTTATCTTATCTCCAATGTATCGTCCATGTAAAAAACCTGTCTGATTAGAATGAATAATGTCCGACAATACCTTTTTAATTTTATGCGCTATACATTTTGCTAGAATTTTTGCATCACAACACTGAAGTGTAAGGGGCCTCCAATTTTTTAAATGGACTGGATCTTTATATTCTCCACTTGTATCCTGTTTCAGTAATAATGAAATCAGACCTTCTTCTTGAGTTTCTGATAATCCACCATTTACATAGGAGTGGTTAAAACATGCTAATAACGGTATATTCAAAAAAGGTTTGGTATACCTCGACTGGTATGCCATCCAACCCTGGAGTTTTCCCAGACTTAAAGTCTTTAATTGCATTCAGAAGTTCCTCCTCTGTAATTTCACCTTCATATGAGTCTTTCTGTGTGGCTGTTAATTTTACATTATCAATAGAAAAAAATCTCTACAATTAGCTTCAGTTAGAGGAGATGGAGGTGACTGAAATGAAAACATATGCTTAAAGTACTTTGCTTCCTCCTTCAAAATATAATTTGGTGAATCATGGGTGACTCCGTCATTTGTAACGAGTTTCAGTAAATTCTTTTTGGTAGCATTTTTATGTTGAAGATTAAAAAATAATTTGGTGCATTTTTCCCCATATTCCATCCAGTTTGCTTTATTTTTTATAATATATTTCAATTGATCTTTCTTGAATAAGTTTCTCAATTTATTTTAGTTTTTCCTCAAATTTATTCTGAGCCTCTATGTTACAGTTTTTATTGCTATCTATCTGTTCTGTTAGACCTTCTATTTCCTTTATTAGTATGGACTCGTTTGACCTAAATTGCTTTTGTTTTCGAGATGAGTACTGAATTGCACGGCCTCTAAAGGCACATTTAAAAGTGTCCCATACAATAAGGGGATTTGCTGTACCTATGTTATGTCGGGAAAAATATCAGTTAGAAATTCCTCTGTCCTAGTTAAAACAATTTATCATCCAATAGGCTTTGATTAAATCTCCAATATCCTCACCCACATGGAAATTCAGTAAGAGTAATGTATATGCCAATTATATGGTCCAACCGCATTCTGTACCCTATCAACACTTTTTAAACTTTTGGTGCCAACGAGAATGACATAAGAAAGAAGTCAAGATGACTAGCTTGATTGAGTCTCCGCCATGTATATCTCACTAGATCAGGTTATTTAAGCCTCCATATATCTACTAGTTCTAATGTATCCATGACATTCATGATTTCCTTAAGAGCATGAGGGTGATAGTTTGTAGTGTGATTTCCTTTACGGTCCATTGAGCTATTTAAAACGGTATTATAATCTCCCACCATAATAATAGAGTCTTGTATTGCTTGCAGGGTTGATAATTTATTATACTGTATATATTGTCAAAGAAGTGTCATGTAAATATTGTTCTTCTTTTGTTATTATCTGCTAAGCCATTGCAATTATAACTGGCTATACTTATTTCACCACATACCATAATGAGATACAAGTTTCAAATCTATTTATCATTATATATGTTTGTAAATTTACCAATAAAACATACCATAGTGATTGAGTGTCCATATAGCTGTACCATGATATTTGCATTGCTACTAAGTAACCCTCCAATTGTTCTCCACTATTCCCCCCGCTAAACCCCCTCTATACTTTCTTATCCTTTGTAGACACGTGACCCCAGTGCGATTCATTCACATTTTTCTTCAAGTGATACCGGTATCATACAGTAAACTGTTGGCTAACTTGCAATTTAATGTAAGGCATCTCTCCTGTAAACACATTATTCTCTGAATGGAATAGGACAACTTTTCCCAGAATTACAGTTTAAACCATTCAACAGGAAAACGTACATTTCTCTTTCATATTTCTCATTAATAATCAATGGTTAAGTCTCCCTACCTCCACTAAAATAAAAAATGCTCCAAAATAGCCTGCCATAAGGGGTCAGAGCAGGATGAAGGCTATCAAAGACTGTGAATTAAAAAGAGCTCTTTGAAGCCTGTAAAACAGGACACACAGCAGATCCACAACAAATAAAATAACCTGATTGGTCAGGAGTGTGTTTTTTGTACATCAATCCACGGTGCTGACATTCTGGAGCATCAAAGCGTTTGCTGTGTTCATCTGACTCCTCCTACAAGGGCAGGGGAAGCTTTCCCTGTGGAAAATGCAACAAGCTTTTGGTCGTGTTCTTCTTCTCAGATGTTGCTGACCAGAACTTACAATACTTGGATAGGTATTTTACGCATTAGCTGACCAGATCGTATGTTATAGCAGTCTGGTGCCCGACGGGACAGTCGATGATGTGCCACGCAATCATCAGTTGATGCATGCAACATCTAAGAAGGGGAACGCGACCTTTACCTTAGGGAGAGAGTGCGACATACTGTATGACTGGTCATTTCGGAACGCATCTCCCACAGCATTCTACTGAACAACTGTAGGTCTAGCCTACACTACAGTGCATTCAGAAATTATTTAGACCCTATGACTTTTACCCTATTTTGTTACTTTACAGCCCCCCATCAATCAACACACAATACCCCATAATGACAAAGCAAAAACAGGTTTATAGAAATTTTTCAAATGTATTAAAAATAAAAAACTGAAATATCACAATGACATAAGTATTCAGACCCTTTACTCAGTACTTTGTTGAAGCACCTTTGGCAGCGATTACAGCCTCAAGTCTTCTTAAGTATGACGCTACAAGCTTAGCACACCTGTATTTGGGGAGTTTCTCCCATTTTTCTCTGCAGATTCTCTCAAGCTCTGTCAGGTTGGATGGGGAGCATCGCTGCACAGCTATTTACAGGTCTCTCCAGAGATGTTAGATTGGGTTCAAGTCCGGGCTCTGGCTGGGCCACTCACGGACATTCAGAGACTTCCCGAATC
The DNA here is from genome assembly GCF_964263955.1 of Coregonus lavaretus. Lineage (NCBI taxonomy): Eukaryota > Metazoa > Chordata > Actinopteri > Salmoniformes > Salmonidae > Coregonus > Coregonus lavaretus. The sequence continues at coordinate 17,966,385 of NC_139989.1, forward strand.
CTGAATTGTTTTGGCTGTGTGCTTAGGGTTGTTGTCCTGTTGGAAGGTGAACCTTCACTCCAGTCTGAGGTCCTGAGTGCTCTGGAGCAGGTTTTCTTCAAGGATCTCTCTGTACTTTGCTCCATTCATCTTTCCCTCGATCCTGACTAGTCTCCCAGTCCCTGCCGCTGAAAAACATCCCCACAGCATGATGCTGCTACCACCATGCTTCACCGTAGGGATGGTGCCAGGTTTTCTCCAGACGTGACGCTTGGCATTCAGGCTAAAGAGTTCAATCTTGGTTTCATCAGACCAGAGAATCTTGTTTCTCATGGTCTGAGAGTCTTTAGGTGCCTTTTGGCAAACTCCAAGCGGGCTGCCTTTTACTGAGGAGTGGCTTCCGTCTGGCCACTCTAACATAAAGGCCTGATTGGTGGAGTGCTGCAGAGATGGTTGTCCTTCTGGAAGGTTCTCCCATCTCCACAGAGGAACTCTGGAGCTCTTTCAGAGTGACCATCGGGTTCTTGGTCACCTCCCCGACCAAGGCCCTTCTCCCCCAATTGCTCAGTTTGGCCGGGCTGCCAGCTTTAGGAAGAGTCTTGGTGGTTCTAAACGTATTCCATTTAAGAATTATTGAGGCTATTATGTTCTTGGGGATTTTCAATGCTGCAGAAATGTTTTGGTACCCTTCCCCAAATCTGTGCCTCGAAACAATCCTGTTTCGGAGCTCTACAGACAATTCCTTCGACCTCATGGCTTGGTTTTTGCTCTGACATGCATTGTCAACTGTGGGACCTTATATAGACAGGTGTGTGCCTTTCCAAATCATGTCCAATCTATTGAATTTACCACAGGTGGACGCAAATCAAGTTGTAGAAACATCTCAAGGATGATCAATGGAAACAGGATGCACCTGAGCTCAATTTCGAGTCTAATAACACATTTTCTGAATACTTATGTAAATAAGGTATTTCTGCTTATTAATTTTTTTACATTTGCAAACATTTCTAACAACCTATTTTCACTTTGTTATTATGGGGTATTGTGTGTAGACTGATGAGAGAACATTTTTATTTAATCAATTTTAGAATAAGGCTGTAACGTACCAAAATGTGGAAAAAGTCAAGGGGTCTGAATACTTTCCCAATGCTGTAGATCTGCTGAAAACCAGCTTAGTGAAACAGCAATGTATCAACTTTGAGAACGTCCCTTCATCTTCATGTTAATTCCAATACCTCCTGTAGTCAGCATTTACCAAAATCAATTCTGCAATTAGATTTCATTAAAAATACTAAACATTACAAACTCCGAAAGCTGTGCAGAGAGGGGGAAAAAGAGAGGTAAACAAGAGAGTGATATCACTGGGCCAACATTACTTTCGCCACTATCACGACTGACAGTCCCAGAGAGCCACACAGCACCATGGGACTTGTCCTCAAAGTCAACTTCCCCCAGCTTCCTCCAGCCACCCCTGGGACCTGCACCATATCCACATTCTCATGAAAGGTATGAAAATCTGATTTCCCAAAAAGGATTGGTAATTCTCTATGAGGGAAGAGGCAGCGATCGATAAATCATTGCTAAATAGATTGTAAATAAAAAAAATATTCCCCACTGGTGTCAGTGCATTAGGATTCTCCTGAGGATGGATAAGAGGTGGGGGTGGAACTCAATCTCAATAAAGCAGAGACAAATCATGCCTTTAGCACCCATCTCGATACAAGCCACACCACTACCACAGCAGAGTAAAGCCTTATAAATATCATGGTAGTTTGAGGGGCAGGACAATGAGCACAAATGTTTTTATTCCACAGGTTCCCACGCGTTTGTTTTGTCTGATGCAACATGATTACCTTTTAGCCAAAGGCAACTAGAAAGAGACTGTGGTCTCCAGTGACCTATTTGTAAAAGTACCCCCCCCCCCCACACACACACACACAAATACAAATACAATATAAGCGTATCATTGACTGTAATGTTCTCTCAGGCACAACGGCAGCCTCAGATGCCAGCAGTGACTTCTACCAGTGAACGTCTTTGAATGTATCACTTCATTGAGTTTTCATGTCACCAGGGAGTGTTAGTCATTAACTGTCTCATACAAACTAATTGCAGAAGGGGGCAGTGGGTCGGATCTACTGTTGGTTGATCATAATTAGGGTAGAAGCAATACTCTGAATGTCATCTAGATGAAGACATTGTTTTCCTGCTTAGATAGAAATTAATAGCTGATCCCAGCCCACATGTATCACAATTACATGGAAATTATTTCTGTTGAAACACATCCCATTTCTCTTGATACCTTGTCTGACATTAATGACAAGTTGGAGAATAACACATTGCATTCCATTAATGATTAGTTGAACAATAACACATTACATTCCTCTTGATACCTTGACAATAACTATTCTTTCACTGGCTGTGGTGTCAACGCTTCGAGGCAAGCAACACTGAACCATGCGTGAGAGCACCAGCTGTTCACGCTCTCCCTAGCCGATGTGAGTAAGACCTTTAAACAGGTTAACATTCACAAGGCCACAGGGCAAGACGGATTATCAAGACGCTTACTCAGAGCATGCGCTGACCAGCTGGCAAGTGTCTTCACTGACATTTTCAACCTCTCCCTGACCCAGTCTGTAATACGTACATGTTTCAAGCAAACTACCATAGTCCCTGTGTTCAAGAACGCCAAGGTAACCTGTCTCAATGACTACCACCATGTAGCACTCCCATCTGTAGGCATGAAACACTTTGAAAGGCTGGTTATGGCTCACATCAACACCATCATCTCAGAAACCCTGGACCCACTTCAATTCGGATACTGCTCCAACAAATCCACAGATGACGCAATCTCTATTGCACTCCACACTTCCTATTCCCACCTGGACAAAAGGAACACCTACGTGAGAATGCTGTTAATTGACTACAGCTCAGCATTCAACACCATAGTGCCATCACCAAGCTAAGGACCCTAGGACTGAACACCTCCCTCTGCATCTGTATCCTGGACTTCCTGACGGGCTTCCCCCAGGTGTTGAGGGTAGGGTAGGCAACAACACATCTGCCAATCTGACCCTCAACACGGGGGCCCCTCAGGGGTGCGTGCTTAGTCCTCTCCTGTACTCCCTGTTCACCCACGACTGCGTGGCCGCGCACGACTCCAACACCATCATTAAGTTTGCCGATGACTCGACGGTGGTAGGCCTGATCTCCGATGACGATGAGACAGCCTATAGTGAGCAGGTCAGACACCTGGCAGTGTGGTGCCGGAACAACAACCTCTCCCTCAACATGGGCAAGACAAAGGAAATGATCGTGGACTACAGGAAACGGAATGCCGAACAAGCCCCCATTCACATCGACGGGGCTGTAGTGGAGCGGGTCGAGAGCTTCAAGTTCCTCAGTGTCCACATCCCTAAGGACCTATCATGGTCCAAACCATCGGCAGTCGGTGGGTTTAAGATGAGGGAGGACGATTTATTTTTTAGGTGACAGACAGTGACACATGGACAGACAGTGACATATTAAATTCTGCCTTGCACACTCTTTCATGCATCTAGCTGATCTAGGGTGTAATCATTAGTCCAACAGTTGCAAACAAGAGTTTCTATTGGACAAATTCAGGTATGTTTATCCCCGTTTCGTTCCATTTGCTTCCGTTTAAGAAAAGTTTTTCAACAGAATCTGCGGAATGAATATACCCCTGTACATCACTGGGGCTGAACTTCCTGCCATCCAGGACCTCTATACCAGGTGGTGTCAGAGGAAGGCCCTAAAAATTGTCAGACTCCTGTCACCCAAGTCATAAACTGTTCTCTCTGCTACCGCATGGCAAGCGGTACCGGAGCGCCAAGTCTGGGACCAAAAGGCTACTGAACGGCTTCTACCCCCATTAGACTGCTGAACAGTTAATCAAATGACTACCCGGACTATTTACACTGACCCCCTTTATTATATGTATTTTTTGCACTGATTCTCTTGCACCGGCTCTATGCACACTCCCTAGACTTCACCCACTCACTCATTCACACATACTACACTGACACTCCAACACACACACACAACATACGCTCACACACACAAAACACACACATGCATATTGACGCCACACACACACGCAAACAGTCACACACTCTTTACAAATGCTGCTGCCACTCTGTTTATTCTCTATCCTGATTCCCTAGTCACTTTTACCCCTACCTACATGTCCCTACAACTACCTCGTACCACTGCACATTGACTTGGTACAGGTACTCCTTGTACAGTGGCTTGCGAAAGTATTCACCCCCCTTGCCATTTTTCCTATTTTGTTGGCCTACAACCTGGAATTAAAATGGATTTTTTGGGGGTTTGTACCATTTGATTTACACAACATGCCTACAGCTTTGAAGATGCAAAATATTTTTTATTGTGAAACAAACAAGAAATAAGACAAAAAAATGTCAATACTTTGTAGAGCCACCTTTTGCAGCAATTACAGATGCAAGTCTCTTGGGGTATGTCTCTATAAGCTTGACACATCTAGCCACTGGGATTTTTGCCCATTCTTCAAGGCAAAACTGCTCCAGCTCCTTCAAGTTGGATGGGTTCTGCTGGTGTACAGCAATCTTTAAGTCGTACCACAGATTCTCAATTGGATTGAGGTCTGGGCTTTGACTAGGCCATTCCAAGACATTTAAATGTTTCCCCTTAAACCACTCAAGTGTTGCTTTAGCAGTATGCTTAGGGTCATTGTCCTGCTGGAAGGTGAACCTCCGTCCCAGTCTCAAATCTCTGGAAGACTGAAACAGTTTTCCCTCAAGAATTTCCCTGTATTTAGCTCCATCCATTATTCCTTCAATTCTGACCAGTTTCCCAGTCCCTACCGATGAAAAACATCCCCACAGCATGATGCTGCCACCACCATGCCTCATTGTGGGGATGGTGTTATCGGAGTGATGAGAGGTGTTGGGTTTGCGCCAGACATAGCATTTTCCTTGATGGCCAAATAGCTCAATTTTAGTCTCATCTGACCAGAGTACCTTCTTCCATATGTTTGGGGAGTCTCCCACATGCCTTTTGGCGAACACCAAACGTGTTCGCTTATTTTCTTCTTTAAGCAATGGCTTTTTTCTGGCCACTCTTCCGTAAAGCCCAGCTTTGTGGAGTGTCCGGCTTAAAGTGGTCCAATGGACAGATACTCCAATATCCCCTGTGGAGCTTTGCAGCTCCTTCAGGGTTATCTTTGGTCTCTTTGTTTCCTCTCTGATTAATGCCCTCCTTGCCTGGTCCGTGAGTTTTGGTAGGCGGCCCTCTCGGCAGGTTTGTTGTGGTGCCATTGTCACACCCTGGCTCTGGGGACTCTTAAATGTTGAGCCAGGGTGTGTAGTTTCTATGTCATATTTTCTATGTTGTGTTATCTAGATCGTGTAGATCTATGTTGGCCAGGGTGGTTCCCAATCAGAGGCAGCTGTAGCTCGTTGTCTCTGATTGGGGACCATACTTAGGCAGCAGTTTGGCACCAGTCTGGGTGGGATCTTGTTCCGTTAAGGTTTGTTTTGTGTAACCTAGGACTTCACGTTTCGTTTGTTTGTTGTTTTGTGTCGTGTTAAGTACGTAATAAAATGTACGCTTATCACGCTGCGCCTTGGTCCGTATCTTCCATAAACGATCGTGACAGCCATATTCTTTCAATTTTTTAATAATGGATTTAATGGTGGTCCGTGGGATGTTCAAAGTTTCTGATATTTTTTTATAACCCAACTCTGATCTGTACTTCTCCACAACTTTGTCGCTGACCTGTTTGGAGAGCTCCTTGGTCTTCATGGTGCCGTTTGCTTGGTGGTGCCCCTTGCTTAGTGGTGTTGCAGACTCTGGGGCCTTTCAGAACAGGTGTATATATACTGAGATCATGTGACAGATCATGTGACACTTAGATTGCACACAGGTGGACTTTATTTAACTAATTATGTGACTTCTGAAGGTAATTGGTTGCACCAGATCTTATTTGGGGACGTCATAGCAAAAGGGGTCAATACATATGCACGCACCACTTTTCCATTATTTATTTTTTTGAATTTTCTGAAACAAGTTATTTTTTTCATTTCACTTCACACAATTTGGACTATTTTGTGTATGTCCATTACATGAAATAAAAATAAAAATCCATTTAAATTACAGGTTGTAATGCAACAGAATAGGAAAATGCCAAGGGGGATGAATACTTTTGCAAGGTACTCTTTATTGTTATTTTATTGTGTTACTATTTCCTTTATTTAATTTTTTTGCAAATATTTGTCTTACTTTTTAACTCTGCAATGTTGGGAATGGGCTCGTAAGTAAGCATATCATGGTAAAGTCTCCACCTGTTGTATTCGGCTCATGTGACCAATACAATTTGATTTGATTTTGGCTAATTTTGTTAACTTAACTGTGTGTGTTGGCTACCTTCTTTAATATATTATACTAGATGCACAATGCTCTCAAGGCTCTATTTGGCAGGGAATGGCTATAACATGTGTTTCTAAAGGCAATATGTTATTATAATACCCTCCTCAGTTGCAGTTGAAGTCGGAAGTTTACATACACCATAGCCAAATACATTTAAACTCAGTTTTTCACAATTCCTGACATTTAATCCTAGTAAAAATTCCCTGTCTTAGGTCAGTTAGGAGAAATGGAGACCACTTTATTTTATGAATGTGAAATATCAGAATAATAGTAGAGAGAATGATTTATTTCCGCTTTTATTTATTTAATCACATTCCTAGTGGGTCAGAAGTTTACATACACTCAATTAGTATTTGGTAGCATTGCCGTTAAATTGTTTAACTTGGGTCAAACGTTTCGGGTAGCCTTCCACAAGCTTCCCACAATAAGTTGGGTGAATTTTGGCCCATTCCTCCTGACAGAGCTGGTGTAACTGAGTCAGGTTTGTAGGCCTACTTGCTCGCACACGCTTTTTCAGTTCTGCCCACACATTTCCTATAGGATTGAGGTCAGGGCTTTGTGATGGCCACTCCAATACCTTGACTTTGTTGTCCTTAAGCCATTTTGCCACAACTTTGGAAGTATGCTTGGGGTCATTGTCCATTTAGAAGACCCATTTGCGACCAAGCTTTAACTTCCTGACTGATGTCTTGAGATGTTGCTTCAATATATCCACATAATTTTCCTTCCTCATGATGCCATCTATTTTGTGAAGTGCACCAGTCCCTCCTGCAGCAAAGCACCCCCACAGCATGATGCTGCCACCCCCGTTCTTCACGGTTGGGATGGTGTTCTTCGGCTTGCAAGCCGCACCTTTTTCCTCCAAACATAACAATGGTCATTATGGCTAAACAGATCTATTTCTGTTTCATCAGACCAGAGGACATTTCTCCAAAAAGTAAGATCTTTGTCCCCATGTGCAGTTGCAAACCGTAGTCTGGCTTTTTTATGGCGGTTTTGGAGCAGTGGCTTCTTCCTTGCTGAGCGGCCTTTCAGGTTATGTCGATTTAGGACTAGTTTTACTGTGGATATAGATACTTTTGTACCTGTTTCCTCCAGCATCTTTACAAGGTCCTTTGCTGTTGTTCTGGGATTGATTCGCACTTTTCGCACCAAAGTACGTTCATCTCTAGGAGACAGAATGCGTCTCCTTCCTAAGCGGTATGACGGCTGCGTGGTCCCATGGTGTTTATACTTGCGTACTATTGTTTGTACAGATGAACGTGGTACCTTCAGGCGTTTAGAAATTGCTCCCAAGGAGAATTTTTGTTTATTTTCCCATGATGTCAAGCAAAGAGGCACTGAGTTTGAAGGTAGGCCTTGAAATACATCAACAGGTACACCTCCAATTGACTCAAATTATGTCAATTAGCCTATCAGAAGCTTCTAAAGCCATGACATCATTTTCTGGAATTTTCCAAGCTGTTTAAAGGCACCGTCAACTTAGTGTATGTAAACTTCTGACCCACTGGAATTGTGATACAGTGAATTATAAGTGAAATAATCTGTCTGTAAACAATTGTTGGAAAAATTACTTGTGTCATGCACAAAGTAGATGTCCTAACCGACTTGCCAAAACTATAGTTTGTTAACAAGTAATTTGTGGAGTGGTTGAAAAACAAGTTTAAAAGACTCCAACCTAAGTGTATGTAAACTTCCGACTTCAACCGTATTTATTATCGAAACAGTTGGGTATCTATACTGAACAAAGATATAAACGCAACATGTAAAGTGTTGGTCTCATGTTTCATGAGCTGAAATAAAAGATCCCAGAAATGTTCCATACGCACAAGAAACTTGTTTCTCTCATATTTTGTGCACAAATTTGTTTACATCCCTGTTAGGGAGCATTTCTCCCTTGCCAAGATAATCCATCCACCTGACAGGTGTGGCATATCAAGAAGCTGACTAAACAGCATGATCATTACACAGGTGCACCTTGTGCCAGGGACAATAAAAGGCCACTTAAAATAAATTAGCAGTTTTGTCACACAACATAATGCCACAGATGTCTCAAGTTTTGAGGGAGCATGCAATTGGCATGCTGACTGCAGGAATGCCCACCAGAGCTGTTGCCGGAGAATGTTATGTTCATTTCTCTACCATAAGCCGTTTTAGAGAATTTGGCAGTACGTCCAAACAGCCTCACAACCACAGACCACGTGTAACCATGCCAGCCCAGGACCTCCACATTCAGCCTTTTCACCTGCGGGATCGTCTGAGACCAGCCACCCGGACAGCTGATGAAACTGAGGAGTATTTATGTCTGTAATAAAGCCCTTTTGTGGGGAAAAACTCATTCTCATTGGCTGGGCCTGGCTCCCCAGTGGGTGGGCCTGGCTCCCAAGTGGGTAATCCATAGATTAGGGCCTAATGAATTTATTTAAATTGACTGATTTCCTTATATGAACTGTAACTCAGCAAAATTGTTGAAATTGTTGCATATTGCGTTTATATTTTTGATCAGTATATTATGTCACAGGGCCTACCGAGTGGTGCAGCTGTCTAAGGCACTGCATCGCAGTGCCTGACGCGTCACTACAGACCCGGATTTGATCCCAGTCTGTGTATTTCTGAAAAATACATACACTCAACACACAGACACTGATAGGCCTTGGAGAACCCAGATTTGGTAGCCTACAAATGTCCATAACTGTATAGAAATAAAAAATAGAAGGGAAATGTGTGCTTATGATGTGCTTTTAAGACAAGGTGACAACAAATGTTCCTTCTCTGATACCTGCAGGGCCAAAGCCTCTCATGTGTTCACAGTAGACCAGCATGGAGTATTGATTTGTCCAGAATCACTCAGATCTGAGAGAAATGTGTTGATTGTTTCCCAGCAGTTCCCTCTTCTAGTGATGCGGTGGGATAGAAGAGGTAAGAGGTAAAGCCATCTCTAGCCAAGATGCAGCTCTCTGTTTGCGTCAATTTGGGGAGTTAAGGCCCTACTATAGTAAATTAGAGAATAAAAATGCATACAGTGCCTCCGGAAGGTATTCAGACCCCTTGCCTTTTCCACATTTTGTTATGTTACAGCCTTAATCTAAAATTGATTAAATGTTGTTGTTATTTTGCAATCTACACACAATACCCCATAATGACAAAGCGAAAACAGGTTTTTAGAAATATTTGCAACAGAAATACTATTATTAAATATTAAATTACAAATTAATATTCATATTAAAAACAGAAATACCTTTACATAAGTATTCAGAGCCTTTGCTATGAGACTCGAAATTGAGCACAGGTGCATCCTGTTTCCATTAATCATCCATGAGATGTTTCTACACCTTGATTGGTGTCCACCTGTGGTAAAGTCAATTGATTGGATATTATTTGGAAAGGCACACACCTGTCTATATATGGTCCCACAGTTGACGGTGCATGTCAGAGCAAAAACTAAGCCATGACGTCAAATGAATTGTCCGTAGTGCTCCGAGACAGGATTGTGTCGAGGCACAGATCTAGGTAAGGGTACCTAAAAAATTCTGCAGCATTGAAGATCCCCAAGAACACAGTGGCCTCCATCATTCTTAAATGGAAGAAGTTTGGAACCATGAAGACTCTTCCTAGAGCTGGCCGCCTGGCCAAACTGAGCAATCGCGGGAGAAGGGCCTTGGTCAGGGAGGTGACCAAGAACCTAATGTTCACTCTGACAGAGCTCTAGAGTTCCTCTGTGGAGATTGGAGAACCTTCCAGAAGGATAACCATCTCTGCAGCACTCCACCAATCAGGCCTTTATTGTAGTGGCCAGACGAAGCCACTCCTCAGTGAAAGGCACATGACAGCCCGCTTGGAGTTTGCCTAAAGGCACCTAAAGACTCTCAGACCATGAGAAACAAGATTCTCTGGTCTGATGAAACCAAGATTTGGTGTGAATGCCAAGCGTCACGTCTGGAGGAAGCCTGGCTTCATCCCTACAGTGAAGCATAGTGGTGGCATTGTCATGCTGTGGGGATGTTTTTCAGCGGCAGGGACTGGGAGACTAAGGTTCACCTTACAACAGGACAACGACCCTAAGCACACAGCCAAGACAACGCAGGAGTTGTTTCAGGACAAGTCTCTGAATGTCCTTGAGTGGCTCAGCCAGAGCTTGAACCCGATCGAACATCTCTGGATACACCTGAAAATAGCTGTGCAGCAACAATCCCCATCCAACCTGACAGAGCTTGAGAGGATCTGCAGAGCGGAATGAGAGAAACTCCCCATTTACAGGTGTGCCAAGCGTCACACCCAAGAAGACTTGAGGCTTTAATCGCTGCCATAGGTGCTTCAACAAAGTACTGAGTAAAGGTTCTGAATACTTATGTAAATGTGATATTTCTAAAAACCTGTTTTTGCTTGTCATTTAATCAATTTTAGAATAAGGTTGTAACGTAACAAAATGTGGAAAAAGTCAAGGGGTCTGAATACTTTTCGAATGCACTGTATACCCACTAGCCACAGTACGTTTTTCACTCCCAGTCTCTCACCTTGAACAAGAGCTATCTCGGGGGCCATGGGTGCGTGCTACCGCCCCAGGGCCCATGCACAAATATTTACGTTCAATGAACCAGAGATTTTAGAGATTACAATGTATTGTTATTTTACACAATAGGCAAGTGTTTCATAATATTTTAACAATATGTTTTCATTTGAGTAGTTGAAAGTGGCAATGTTGGCCAGGGCCGTCTCCTGGCATAAGCGGTCACTTAGGGCCCCTGGCCACTAGGGGGCCCCCAACCCCTAAAAAAACGTTAGAAAAATTATGGAACTCAGTCGGGTTTTCAACTTACTGTTGAGAGTTAGAATAGAATGCACAAGGTGCAAGTTGGAAATTTGGTTTTGCATCATCAGTTTTTGTCTCGTTTTGTAAGTCAGTAAATACTGTGCATTTGGAAAGTATTCAGATCCCTTGACTTTTTCCTCATTTTGTTACATACAGCCTTATTCTAAAATGGATTAAATGGGTTTTTCCCCCTCATCAAACTACACACAATACCCCATAATAACAAAGCAAAAACTGTTTTTTCAAGTTGTTTGCTTATTTATAAAAAATAAAAACTGAAATATCACATTTACACAAGTATTCAGACCCTTTCCTCAGTACTTTGTTGAAGCACCTTTGGCAGTGATTATAGCCTAGTCATCTTGGGTATGACGCTACAAGCTTGGCACACCTGTATTTGGGGAGTTTCTCCCATTCTTCTCTGCAGATCCTCTCAAGCTCTGTCAGTTGGATGGGGAGCATCACTGCACAGCTATTTTCAGTTCTCTCCAGAGATGTTCGATCGGGTTCGAGTCCAGGTTCTGTCGCAGCCGGCCGCGACCGGGAGACCCATGGGCGGCTCACAATTGGTCCAGCGTCGTCCATGGTAGGGGAGGGTTTGGCCGGCAGGGATGTGGGTTCGTTTCCCACAGGGGGCCAGTATGAAGAAGAAAAAAAAAGAAAAATAGAAAAAAAACATGTTTGCATTCACTAACTGTAAGTCGCTCTGGATAAGAGCGTCTGCTAAATGACTAAAACGTAAAAAATGTTCAAGTCCGGGCTCTGGCTGGGCCACTCGAGGACATTCAGAGACTTGTCCCGAAGCTACTCCTGCGTTGTCTTGGCTGTGTGCTTAGGGTCGTTGTCCTGTTGTAAGGTGAACCTTCGCCCCAGTCTGAGGTCCTAAGCGCTCTGGAGCAGCTTTTCTTCAAGGATCTCTCTGTACTTTGCTTCGTTAATCTTTCCCTCGATCCTGACTAGTCTCCCAGTCCCTGCCGCTGAAAAACATCCCCACAGCACAATGCTGCCACCACCATGCTTCACCATAGGGATGGGGACAGGTTTCCTCCAGATGTGACTCTTGGGATTCAGGCCAAAGAGTACAATCTTGGTTTCATCAGACCAGAGAATCTTGTTTCTCATGGTCTCAGAATCGTTTAGGTGCCTTTTGGCAAACTCCAAGCGGGCTGTCATGTGCCTTTTACTGAGGAGTGGCTTCTGTCTGGCCACTCTACCACAAAGGCCTGATTGGTGGAGTGCTGCAGAGATGGTTGTCCTTCTGGAAGTTTCTCCCATCTCCACAGAGGAACTGGAGCTCTGTCAGAGTGACCATCGGGTTTTTGGTCACCTCCCCGACTAAGGCCCTTCTCCCCCGATTGCTCAGTTTGGCCGGGCGGCCAGCTCTAGGAAGAGTCTTGGTGGTTCCAAACTTCTTCCATTTAAGAATGATGGAGGCCACTGTTTTCTTGGGGACCTTCAATGCTGCAGACATTTTTTGGTACCCTTCCCCAGATCTGTGCCTAAACTCAATCCTGTTTCGGAGCTCTACGGACAGTTCCTTCAACCTCATGGCTTGGTTTTTGCTCTGACATGCACTGTCATGCACAGGTGTGTGCCTTTCCAAATCATGTCCAAACAATTGAATTTACCACAGGTGGACTCCAATCAAGTTGTAGAAACATCTCAAGGATTATCAATGGAAACAGGATGCACATGTGCTCAATTTCGAATCTCGTAGCAAAGGGTCTGAATACTTATGTAAATAAGGTATTTATTTTATTATTATTTTGTTTTGCAAAAAAATTCTTAAAACCTGTTTTCCCTTTGTCATTATGGGGTATTGTGTGTAGATTGATGAGGTTGTTTTTTTATTTAATCGATTTTTAGAAGAAGGCTGTAACGTAAGGGGGTCTGAATACAACCTCCCGAGTGGCGCAGTGGTCTAAGGCACTGCATCGCAGTGCTAGCTGTGCCACTAGAGATCCTGGTTCGAATCCAAGTTCTGTCGTAGCCGGCCGCGACCGGGAGACCCATGGGGCGGCGCACAATTGGCCCAGCGTCGTCCAGGGTAGGGGAGGGAATGGCCGGCAGGGATGTAGCTCAGTTGGTAGAGCATGGCGTTTGCAACGCCAGGGTTGTGGGTTCGATTCCCACGGGGGGCCAGTATGAAAAATAAAAAAATAATAATGTATGCACTCACTAACTGTAAGTCGCTCTGGATAAGAGCGTCTGCTAAATGACTAAAATGTAAAATGTACTTTCCGAATGCACTGCTATGTTTCCATTAACTTGTCCAGTGATTTTTTTGGATCGACATTAAGAAAGTTTTCATAGAAAATAGATTTGACAATTCCCTGCAAGGGTGCGTTTCCATTTAACTATCTTGTGTCGATAAAAACAGCTGGACGTAATGACGTCACATTCAAAAACCTACAATGTCAATAAAAATGTAGTGGTTGAAGTGTTTCCATTACCCATTTAGACAAATTGCACATTAATAAATTGGCGACAGCCTTTATGCCCTTCCACCAATCTGTTTCATGTGTCAGGTAGCCTGTGAAAGCAAGCATGGTTAGAATGCAATAATTTTCTAATATTTGACATATTCTAATAATTCCCATGTGCCAACATATCGCCACGGTCCGTGCCATGGTGAAACCTGCACTCCTGTAGATCAGAAATAATTTGATGTTAAAACCAGAAAAGCAAGGCGAAGCAATTCAGGCATTCTTGAAAGTCAGGACAATCCTTGTTCTGCAAAGAAACATTATTTTTATAGTAAAAAAAAAGATTTTGCTAGCAGTAGGCATTTAGAATTAAATGTGGAGTGGAGCTTTATAGTTACGCGGTGACATCACATGCCATGCGTATTTTCAAAGTGATTCTGCAAACATTATTTATTCGAAAAACAGTTTCTATCCAATTAAATCAAATCAAATTGTATTTGTCACATGCGACGAATACAACCGGTGGAGACCTTACAGTTAAATGCTTAATTGCAAGCCCTTAACCAACAATACAGTTTTACGAAAAATAAGTGTTAAGGTAAAAATAGATAAGGAAAAAAAAGAAAAGAAAATAAATAACGAATTATTAAAGAGCAGCAGTAAAATAACTGTAACGAGGCTATATACAGGTACATCGTCAATGTGTGGGGCACAGGTTATCATTTGTTGGTCATCATTTGTTGCAATAAAGAAAGCTTGACTAAAGAAAAATTCACCCCTGTCGAACGTATAACATTTTTGTCGATCTTTAGAACATTTTTCCTATATCTGCCGTTGCTATTACACATGTCGCAAATATTTTTTTGCGACATTGCTTTTGTCTAATAAAAATGGGTCAATGGAAACATGGCAGCAAAACAAGTTTTGATTTTTAAGTTACCTAAACTTGTAGTAATCATGGCCAAATAATACTGACCGGGCACGCAGGGCGTGTGCCCAGGGTCCCTGACCTCCAATGAGGGTCCCTGACCTCCAGGGGCCCCCCATTGATTTTGTTAGTCACTCTCAATCATATATCATTAACATGACATACACTACCAGTCAAAAGTTTGGATACACCTACTCATTCAAGGGTTTTTCTTAATTTTTTACTAATTTTACATTGTAGAATAATAGTGAAAACTATGAAATAACACATATGGAATCACATAGTAACCAAAAAAGTGTTAAACAAATCAAAAAATATTTTATATTTGAGATTCTTCAAATAGCCACCCTTTGCCTTGATGACAGCTTTGCACACTCTTGGCATTCTATCAACCAGCTTCATGAGGTAGTCACCTGGAATGCATTTCAATTAACAGGTGTGCCTTCTTAAAAGTTAATTTGTGGAATTTCTTTCCTTCTTAATGTGTTTGAGCCAATCAGTTGTGTTGTGACAAGGTAGGGGGGGGGGGGGGGGGGGGGGGGGTATACAGAAGATAGCCCTATTTGGTAAAAGACCAAGTCCATATTATGCCAAGAACAGCTCAAATAAGCAAAGAGAAATGACAGTCCATCATTACTTTAAGACATAAAGTTCAGTCAATACGGAAAATGTCAAGAACCATGAACGTTTCTTCAAGCTCAGTCACAAAAACCATCAAGCGCAATGATGAAACTGGCTCTCATGAGGACCGCCACAGGAATGGAAGACCCAGAGTTATCTCTGCAGCAGAGGATAAGTTCATTAGAATTACCAGCCTCAGAAATTGCAGGCCAAATAAATGCTTCACACAGTTCAAATAACAGACACATCTCAACATTAACTGTTCAGAGGGGACTGTGTGAATCAGGCCTTCATGGTCGAATTGCTGCAAAGAAACCACTACTAAAGGACACCAATAAGAAGAAGAGACCTGCTTGGGCCAAGAAAAACGAGCAATGGATATTAGACCGGTGGAAATTTGTCCTTTGGTCTGGAGTCAAAATGTGAGATTTTTGGTCTTTGTGAGACGCGGTGTGGGTGAACGGATGATCTCCGAATGTGTAGTTCCCCACTGTAAAGCATGGAGGAGGAGGTGTTATGGTGTGGGGATGCTTTGCTGGTGACGCTGTCTGTGATTTATTTAGAATTCAAGGCACACTTAACCAGCATGGCTACCACAGCATTCTGCAGCGACACGGGTGGGACTATCATTTGTTTTTCAACAGGACAGTGACCCAACACACCTCCATGCTGTGTAAGGGCTATTTTACCAAGAAGGAGAGTGATGGAGTGCTGCATCAGATGACCTGGCCTCCACAATCCCCCGACCTCAAACCAGTTGAGATGTTTTGGGATGAGTCGGACGGCAGAGTGAAGGAAAAGCAGCCAATATGTGCCCAGCATATGTGGGAACTCCATCAAGACAGTTGGAAAAGCATTCCAGGTGAAGCTGGTTGGAAAAGCATTCCAGGTGAAGCCCTTGTCAAAATTATTAGAATTGCATGACATTTTTATGATATTGCAACAACAACAAAAAATGTAAAACATACATTTTTCTCTCTGCCATCAAGAGGGGGGACACAAAAATGTGCCCGCTTGGTGGGGGGGGCACCCCAACCAAATCTTGCTTAGATGTCCCAAAATGCTAGAGCCGTCCCTGATGTTGACCACCAAAACATTTCACAAAAGGATGTCCCACATGGTAAACATTTTATGGTAAACACCTGTGTCATGATCATGCTGTTTAATCAGCTTCTTGATATGCCACACCTGTCAGGTGGATAGATTATCTTGGCGAAGGAGAAATATTCACTAAGAGTGATGTAAACACATTTCTTACAAGAATTTGAGAGAAATAAGCTTTTTGTGCGTATGGAAAAGTTCTGGGATCTTTTATTTCAGCTCATGAATCATGGGACCAACACTTTTGCATTTATATTTTTGTTCAGTATACATAGACTCAACACACAGACACTGATAGGCCTACCCTTGTAGAACCCAGATTTGGTAGCCTACAAATGTCCATAACTGGATAGAAATATAAAAGGGAAATGTGTGCTTATGATGTGCTTTTAAGACAAGGTGACAACAAATGTTCCTTCTCTGATACCTGCAGGATTAAAGTCTCTCATATGTTCACAGTAGACCAGCATGGAGTATTGATTTGTCCAAAATCACTCAGATCTGAGAGAAATGTGTTCATTGTTTCCCAGCAGGTCCCTCTTCTAGTGATACGGTGGGATAGAAGAGGTAAGAGGTAAAGCCATCTCTAGCCAAGATGCAGCTCGATTTGAGGAGTTGGGCCCTAGTGATATAGAGGGTAAAATAGGCATACCACAGCCAAAGCACACACAGGTAAGGTTTTCACTTCCTCGCCTTGAAAGATGGAAGACCAATGATAGCCTGTCTTGATATCACACCTATAACTGTACCTGACATTACATTTACATTACATTTTAGTCATTTAGCAGACGCTCTTATCCAGAGCGACTTACAGTTAGTGAGTGCATACATTATTTTCATTTTTCATACCGGCCCCCCGTGGGAATCGAACCCACAACCCTGGCGTTGCAAACGCCATGCTCTACCAACTGAGCTACATCCCTGCACAAGTGTTTTAGTTTAGTACATTGGGGGAATTAAGCCCTATATATGACTATTTCTATTAGACTATTTTCAGTATTATAGAATTAGAATAGTGTATTATTATTATTATTATTATTATTATTATTACTGCAGCAGCCACAGAGTAGTTGTAATAATAGAAGAAGCAAAGATGTGGTTGCAGTAGGCTAGGCAGTGGTTCTCAAACCTCTCCTCGGGGCCCTCCAGACATTCCAGTTTTGTTGTAGCCATGAGCTAGCTCACCTGATTCAAGTAGTCAAGGGCTTGATAATTAGTTGACAAGTTGAATCAGATGTGCTAGCTCTGGAATGGTTAAATACATGGAATGGCTGGGGGTCCCTGAGCCGAGGTTTGAGAACCACTGGGCTAGTGGAGATTGGAGGAGGTGCAGTCCATTTGACAAGAAAACTCTGAGACCCATAATGCCACACGTTTCTGGTTTATGTCATGTGATTTTACTTATGACTCGCGCAGTGCAATTGTCAACAAGGGGCTGCTTTGTGAATATACTGGCATTTGGTGAATTCGTTTAGTTTTCTTTTGAGCAACATTAGCTAGTTAGCTCTATCTAAATTGACTAATGGATAGTTGCAAATAGAACGCTGTTTTGCTTTCTCTTCCAATCGCAATCATCATGGCAGAAGTAGAGGAGAAGGTAAACCTCATCGTATCTGTCATTACAGCAATGTTTTGCAGTCAAATCGACAATCGACTTTATCTTCATGCATTGGTTTTCTAGGAAATAATTCAAAAATGTAAATGGTTTAATTGCATTTGCGACCTAGTATGCAACATTTGCGACCTAGTATGCAACGTGAACCATGCATTGTAATGGTGAATGCAATTTATACAAAGACAATTTATACAAAGACAACATAACGCTTTTTATACAAAGACAACATAACGCAATTTATACAAAGACAACATAACGCTTAACAGTATTTTCCAAGCTAGCTACTCTTGTACAATTGCTGTATTATGCATGTAATGTAATGAGTTTGCAGATTGTAAAGTCTTGCCCCTATCCATTAATAAACACGTATCACTATAATTTAGGGCAGGAAACCAAGTGAAGAATCCACAGATGACTCTGAGGTAAGTGTTGTGTGCAAACAATATGGCCCTCCAATAAGAAAAATAAATTTTATTAATTTAGGCTGAAGTAACTGTAGCAAACGTCTGTGCTGTCTGCATTGATGCTATCCCCACCTGTAAACATAATGTTTTCATGTTGTGAAAAAGTCTGGATCAACAGCAGGAGTTACAATGTCTGACCATGTCAGATGCATGCGGTTGTGAAGTACACTGTTGCAACACACATTTTGATTCTGGATATATCCAGCTCCTTTAATTGTGTGTCTGGGAAGCACTAAATAAAATATAGCAAGTCAGACTGATAGGATGAGGAGCAGCCTGTCTTTAAATGATACAGAGAATGACATGTCAGGAATAGCCAGTACATTGAACAATTCCACCCCTACTCCCCAAAGAAAAACAATTCGGAATGGGGAGAAAAAAAATCTCAACCAGTAAATGAAAAGTCTGCCTGCCCCCATCACCAGTCCACAAACAGAATCCGCTCTACTTTAGCACACAAACACTGACAGGCAAACAAGCACCTGGGACTGCATGATTGTATGTCCCCTCTGAATTGCTACAAGGCCCTGTTTATTTAGTTATTGTGTTGTAGCTTGCCCATTTGCTATTTGCCTGTCTCCGTGGCTGGGTTGTCAGCAGACAAACTTGATGAAGGCAGTGAGAGTGTAGCCTATGTGTTGAAGGCTTTGCCAGAGATTACTAGATAGGAACCAAGTAACATGCTCCCACCCAGTCTCTTGGCCCATGCTCTGTAGACAGATTCACGTTCACTAGATTTTTTCCCCCTGGGTTGTTGTAATATACATTTTCTATCAGACCCTTAATTTAGCATGCCCTACTGAATATTTATTAATTGAAAAATAAATGTGATGACGTGGTAGAGCCTCATCAGCCTAAAACAACCAAAGGAAACTTACCACACTAAGAAAAGTCTGCAAAACAGTGCCTATAGTCTCTATGGGGCAAGAGTTTGTTGTTGTTCTGTGTTATGGCTCTGTAAACCGTGATAAATGCCCATGCATTAGACATTTCACAATGGGAATATACAGGAAATACACATAGCTGTGTGGAGTGGGAAAAGATGGTTCTTGGAAATGACATTCTCTTCACACACTGCCACCCACACCTCACCTTCTCCCATAGTGCTCATAATAGCGGTCTTTGTTTTGTGTTGATGCACCATATTGGCGACCATAGTCTATGCAGAATTGGTTATAAACTGGGTTATGGGGAAATTCAGGCTGTGACCGCAAATGTACACAGGAGAATATGGCAGCAGCACATATTCTCTGGATTCCAGGGAGGGCTGTAATCAATTTTGGTTCCTGGGATGGTGTGTGGAGCAGCCAGTAGAGAGGTTGGATGATCTGGTTACAGGTGGAGAGTTGACTGGCCTTGGGCATTTGTGTGACTGTGTGTATCTAGAAACATTTACCTTGCTGATAGGGAATGGGAATTTTGTATGAGATTTTGTATTGAATTCCATATCTTGCTGATAGGGAGTGGAAATGGGAATTCCAAAAATTCCATACCAAATTCCCATTCCCTGTCAGCAAGGTAAATGCATGAATCTGTGCCAGTGTAATAGTCTGTATATTACAGATTAATTATGCTGGATTGTTTCAACTGAATCCCTCTTTAAACTAGGAGGAGGACAGTGAGGAGGAGCCTAAGCTGAAGTATGAACGACTGGCCAATGGGGTGACTGAGATTCTCCAAAAGGATGCTGCCAGCTGTATGACTGTCCATGATAAGGTACAGGTCCTAACCTACCAGGGCTTTTCAGGCTAAACTACACTAGATTTCAAATGTAATTGTTTATGCACTTTTGATATATATTCAACGTTGGTTAGCATTCTCTCTGTACAGTATGGAGAGGCAGGCCATTCCTTTCTCACCCTCCACATCAGCAGCCACCAGCCATTGTCTTTTTTCCTTTCTTCTTCCCTTTCTTCCATCTTTTCCCTCCCCTCTTCTCTTTTTGAATGTTGATATTTTTTCAGTGGGCCACTCTGAGCTGGATGGCTAATTGTCATGGCACCGAGTGCACTCATGCACGCCTGAACAGAGGACGAGTCATACCTGGTTATGTCTGCTCACCTGATGTTTTATTAACCACTATTGATTTTCATTTATTTATTTTCTTCCCTTTTTTCTCTCCTCTCTTTCATCCTATGAAAAAAACAAGCGTGTCAGAGTGAGAGATGAGACATTGCTGTGCTGAAATTCCAGATTTGATCTGACTCTCTTTCTTACCAGTGTTTTTGTGCTTGTGTACCTCCTGCCAGCTACAGTACCTGCACTGTCACACAAACCCCCGACCCAGCCAACCCCCAGCACCTTTAAAACCACCAACACCCGCATTGCCTGATGTTGCCTCATATTTTAAGTGCCTGAATCGGGATTTCATTTGAACAATTCCATTCTGATAAATCCTTTTAAAAGTCACTCCGCCTCGCAGGGTTGACCCCTTTATTTATTTATTTTTGGTTATTTTATTTGGGGAGATTGCAGGGGCTCTGTCTGACACGCTCAGCTGTGCCTGTAAATATAAGCATTTCATTATAGACTGCACTGAAGCATGGTGGGCTCACCGTACACGCAGGCCTGGGGATGGAGGGAGGGATTAGGGGGAGGGTCTGAAGCTGGGCCTGGGTGGAAAAACGCACACTTAATCTAATGCCAAAAACTCCCCCAGTTTTTATAATTTCTTGTCCCAGCGGACATACACACACTCTCTTACACACATACTCAAACACACTCTCATACGTGGCAGAAGCAGGAAACATGCAGAACCAGTTTCTGCTCTGTAGAAAATAATAGCTTTATGGTGGGCAGGAGAGGCGGTGGTTGGGTTGCTGGCGACGTGAGGAGAAGCCAGATGTACAGTGCATTTATTATGTTTAACCCTTTTAATTTGAGAGAAAAAATACCATTTCACACTGTCTGCTTTAATAAATAGGGTTTTCCCTCCCTCTGTAATTTCACAGTTTTTGCCCCAGAGCAAACTGATTACACCCCATTCTACCCACCTCCCCCAGCTATGCTAGACAGAGTGCATTTTTAATCCTCTTGCCACAGCTTTCGTCAGTATAAAATTTGTGGAAAAATCTTGGATTATTCCCAGGTGTCTTAAAGATTAATCTCAGGTTCATTCCATTTCAGTTCCTTGCACTGGGAACTCACTTTGGGAAAGTTTTCCTTCTGGACATCCAAGGCAATGTGACTCAGAAGTTTGAAATTGTAAGTACTCCACTCAATCCCAAAAGAATCACTTGCTCTCTGCCTCAGAACTGTACCAGTCATTTAGTGTCAATGTTGTTGTGTTCTCTCCTCAGAGTCCAGTGAGGATCAACCAGATCAGCCTGGATGAGAGCGGAGAGCATGTGGGGATCTGCTCCGAGGACGGCAAGGTGAGATCTCTGCTCAGAACTGGTGGCCATACAGGAGGGCTGCGTCCTAAATGGCAGCCTATTCCTACATAGTCCGCAGGGCTCTGGTCAAAAGTAGAGCACTATGTAATGCAGGGGTAGGTAACCCTGATCCAGGAGTGCCGCAAGCACTTCATGTTTGTGATTTTACCGACCTGGAAGACCAGTTGTGTTGAATTTAGGCAATCACTAAACTGATCAATTAGGTCAGGTGTGGTGTCTAGTTGGAACAAGATCCTGCAGTACCTGCAGCACTCCAGGAACAGGGTTGCCTACCGCTGATGTAGAGAATAGGATGCCATTTGGGATGTATCCTAGATTTCTGCACCACCATTAGGTGGTATGCATGACACATTCTGACATTCAACACTTTCCACTTACCCCATGCAATTATACAATTTAATGAACTCATATCAATTCCAAAAGCAAAGGATATTCCTGTTCATATTTAGGATTTAATAGAACTTGTTACCTGGAGAAAGGGAGTTTAGAAATCTGTGACCCCGTTGTCATAGACGATTTACAAACCAGAAGCTATATCAAATCAAATCTTATTTGTCAGATGCGCCAAATACAACAGGTGTAGACCTTACTGTGAAATGCTTACTTACAAGTATCTTCCTCATACCTGTTTACTTTCATAAATCTACACATTTCTAGGGATTTTGAACGAGCACATGTTCATGCCCATGTTGTGAGGGGGAAGACTCTCCCATCCATCCGCCTGCCTATCAGTCATCAGATTTCTATGGATACCCTCTCAGTGTTTTCTGCTTTGTTGTTATCTTTCCTATCCTGATCATTATTACCATCCTTCATGGATGCTGCAGTCCAGATATGCTCTTTGATATCGCCCCCTCGCACGCACTCCAGCGGCAAAACAAGATCTTGTCGCACAGAAAGTGGCGGCAACAATTAAAATTGTCGCCACCGCAGTTGTTCATCCTCGACCAATTCAGTTTGCCGTTAATCCATGTCGATCCCTTCAGATAAACCAGAATAATCTATGCGATTCAAGATGGAGAGTGCAAAGGGCGTGATGATGTTTCTTTTTGTGAAACTTTTTTTTGACACGGATAGTCAAGCTGTGGGACAGTATCATTGTTGCATTAGATATCGCTGTAGCTACACTAACTGCAGCTGTGGTAAAACCCTGGTATCAAAGCACTGGAGGGTTCAGAGAATCAACCTGTCCACTAATTGGTGACCTGGCAGATGGCTAGCAGTGATCCAATCAAAGTCTTACTGTCCAGAACTCCCCCTGCATACACAACAGTGACTCCGTAACACTCAGACTGCGCCCAGACAGCTAGACAGACATTAATTAGGGACAGAGATGTGTTTTGCTGAAGGCTCTGGTCTATTCAATGAAACCCTGTAACTAGGTTGGAAAAACATTATATATATTTACTTTTTTATCGTTTCATTATTTTTCATGTCATACTTTACTGACTGATCCTTTCTTGTCATTCTATCATGTCTTTATTGTAGGTTCAAGTGTTTGGACTCTACACAAGGGAAGGCTTCCATGAGAACTTTGACTGTCCTGTCAAAGTAAGCAGATTTCATATACTTATTTTAACTTCATTCTTTTATGACAAGTTGAGAGTATATGTACCGGGTGGTATAAATATTGTCAGTGCATCTCCAGATAGCCCACACCATTGCTTGTAAACTCTTGGTCCGTTCTAAATTGATCAAATTGCCGTGTTCTCCAGGTGGTGGCGCTACACCCTCGGTTCAGCAGTTCAAACTACAAACAATTTGTCACTGGTGGCAACAAGGTGAGATTTAAAGGTATTTTTCAATGTGGGTACAGTATACAGCCCATCTCAAGTGTTAGCAGGAGTGTAGTTGAAAACTGTTGCAGATTAGCTCATGTGGACAGATCTCTATATTCATGTTTTAGTTAACAAATATTTAGCATAAATGAGCCTTTGTTTTATAAAATAATTCATTTAGATTTTGTTCTGGTGAAACAGAATCACTTGAGCCTCCCCCCTTGTGCTTGGTTGATGGCTGTGCACACATAGGCCTTTGTTCGCTGGTGTGAAAGCCTCCTACTTTCCCCTGTCTCTCTTCTAGAGTGCACTCCGGGGCGAGCGGCCCATTTTCACAAAGTGCTGCTCGCTCAACAGTGTTTGCAAGGCAATGCTTCACAAGCACACCAAATAGATTATCATTATCAGGAGGACCCATAGTCTTAGGGTCCCGGGCAGGCTGACACACAGCAGTCTCTTCTCTAACATACCCCAAATTTGTCTCAGACTCCGAAAACACTTTATATGTTAGGTACTAATGTTCCCTTTTCATTGCCAAAGACTGCAGTCTGCCGCAACACCACCAAATGATACAATAGACAAGAAATCTGTACTGTACAATCCCCCCAACATCATTGGGGAAAAAAGTTGTATACATATCTACAACACTTGCGAAGGTGAAAGTGTTTAAGCTGCTCGACTCCTCCAATCCACCTTTCTTTTCTTATGAAATGCACATTGTTAGTGTTATTTTGCCATTTTCTCACAATTGGTACTGATTTATTTCCTCTACGTGTGCTCAAGACCCTCCATAAAGCACCCTGTGATGAAAATCAATAAGCCTCAAATGGAGCCACATCCTGTCAAAGGCAATTCAATTCTGTCTCCACAGTTCTTCCAGTGTCATATCCTCTCTTTGTGGAGAGAACTGTTAACATTTCCAGACTTGAATTAAAGGCCGGGGCTGTCTCCCTCTCGCCGCACTTCCCCGCTCCTAATAACTAAAGGCTATTGTACACCCGTCTGTATGACTGTGACACTGAGAGATGCTTTTAAAGGGCCTGAAATGCTTTTTATGTATATGGCCTTCTCTGAGGTGAAGCCACAGCCGAATGAAAAGAGTGACTACAGCCATCATTATGTCTCAAAGCCATTGACGAGAATCAGTGATTTAGAGAAATACGATGTAGGCCGTCAAACCTACTGAAATAATTAAGTTCTCAAGAATTGATTTTGTCAGTCTTGTATTATGAAGGAGATCTGTGTTTGAAGATCAAATAATCTTTTATGCCATCTTTAGTTTTCCCTTCCAGTTCTTTACTCACATCATGTCATACATCACATTGATCGGTTAGGTGAATCATATAAAGACAAGATCATGTGTGCTCACTGAGTTGAGATAGATGGTGTTGAAAGACAGTGTCTGTTTACTTAATGTTTATGATAAAGCTCAAGTTGAAACAATCCTCCCACTCTTGGAGACCCACTGACACAACAGACTGTCCTCCTGTCCCTGTGCTCTACTGCCCTCTGGTGGTGGAAATACAAGAACCACAAACCACCGCTCTAAGGACACGATTGCTTGTGCCTGTCTTGAAACAATGGTGGTAAGTTGGATATTAATGGCACACATGGTTCTGATTTGAAATGTTTTCATGTTGCTCGCCCAAGCTTCTTCTGTACGAGAGGAACTGGCTGAACCGTTGGAAGACGTCCACTCTGCACGAAGGGGAGGGCACCATCACTAACGTCCAGTGGAGGGCCAATCTCATCGCCTGGGCCAACAATGTGGTATGGACAACAGTCAATGCTTCAGATACATTGGCTATACAAGAAACATGGTGGACTTTTATTGTATCTGTTTGGAATTATAATTTTTTGCATCATACAGCATGTCATCTTAAATAGACACGTTGACATGTCTGTCACAAACATGCCATACAGTGCATTAGACATGCAAGGACATATTATAGTGAATATACTCTGTCTTGGTCTCTTTCAGGGGGTGAAAATCTATGACATCAGCACCAAACAACGAATCACCAACGTCTTACGGGATAACGTTAGCCTGCGGCCTGATATGTACCCATGCAGTCTGTGCTGGAAAGACAACTCCACCCTCATCATCGGCTGGGGCTCCACCGTTAAGATCTGTGCCGTGAAGGAGAGGGACCACACAGAGATGAGAGACCTTCCTAGCCGTTATGTGGAAATTGGTGAGGGCAGGGTATGCATGTGCTAGTCACAGTATTAATGTACCAACACGTTTTGTAGAGCTTTACTGTGACAGAATGTGGAGGTGATGTGGAGTAATTTGGGCTTCTCTCTTGCAGTGTCTGCATTTGAAACCGAGTTCTTCATCAGTGGCCTGGCGCCTCTAGCAGACCAGCTGGTCAACCTGTACTTTGTGAAGGAAAACTCTGACCACATGGTACTGTTTGGTTAGATACTGTATGATGGAATGGCTTAAGTGGTCAGACATGGTACTTAAATGTTGATTTGGTCAACATGTTTACATGTGTTTATTACATAACTGTGTGTATGTGTTTACATAAGTGTGTGTGTGTATTTGATCAGGAGGAGGAGTTCAGAGCGCGGCCTCGTCTGGACATCATTCAGCCTCTCCCAGAGGGCTTTGAGGAAATCTCATCAGATGCCCTGACCGTCCGCAACTTCCAGGAGAATGAGTGTCGAGACTACCAGCTGGGTGAGTCAGTCAGAAACCTCTCCCCTGCAAACACTACTCCGAGAGACTCTGTATTTCCATATTCTAGCTACTTTAACCTACTATGCAGGATATATCACATGCTCTGTCCTGTACCCTCATGTCAACAGAACATTCTGAGGGAGAATCCCTTTTCTACATCATCAGCCCTAAAGACATCGTGGTGGCCAAAGAGAGAGACCAGGATGACCACATTGACTGGCTGCTGGACAAGAAGAAGTATGAGGTCAGTGTTTTAAGGATCCAATCAAGCAGACTTGATTTCAGTATTTTGCTGCGTTGTACAGTATCTTCTCAGTGATCAGTTGAGAGCAGATTTTCAGGAAATGTGTTGCATTGAGATACATATTATAAACCTTATAAGACATAAGATATGCATGCTTATAACAAGTAATAATGCATTATACCTGTCGGCTGTTGCCACAACTTTTTTTATCTTACAGGAAGCTCTGATGGCTGCTGAGATCAGCTTCAAGAACATTAAACGCCATGAAATCCAGGTACTGCATTGGTCATGTTCTATTCCTACCTTGAATATTGCTATTCCTTGCTATTCACTCTCTATTGCTACTCCTATTTTACCTACACGTGTATTTTAACGGATCCCACCATAAGTCAACCCACTTTAGCAAATTAACTACGCAAAGGTTAGTAAAGTAACCTTTCTTCTCAGTTCAAAATCTCAAAATCACATGATGCACACCAGATGAAACTACAGAAGATACAACACTTGATGAAATTACAGAAGACACAGTCCACATACTTGTAAGTAAGCATTTCACAGTAAGGTCTACACCTGTTGTATTTGGCGTTAAATCCCGCTATGCCCTCCGACGAACCATCACAGGCAAAGCATCAATACAGGACTAAGATTTAATCGTACTACACTGGCTCTGATGCTCGTCGGATGCGGCAGGGCTCGTAAACTATTACAGACTACAAAGGGAAGCACAGCCGCGAGCTGCCCAGTGACACGAGCCGCCCAGTGACACGAGCCTACCAGACGAGCTAAATCACTTCTATGCTCGCTTCGAGGCAAGCAACACTGAAGCATGCATGAGAGCATCAGCTGTTCCGGATGACTATGTGATCACGCTCTCCGTAGCCGATGTAAGTAAGACTTTTAAGCAGGTCAACATTCACAAGGCCGCAGGGCCAGACGGATTACCAGGATGTGTACTCCGAGCATGCGCTGACCAACTGGCAAGTGTCTTCACTGACATTTTCAACCTGTCCCTGACTGAGTCTGTAATATCAACATGTTTCAAGCAGACCACCATAGTCCCTGTGCCCAAGAACACTAAGGTAACCTGCCTAAATGACTACAGACCCGTAGCACTCACATCTGTAGCCATGAAGTGCTTTGAAAGGCTGGTCATGGTTCACATCAACACCATTATCCCAGAAACCCTATACCCACTCCAATTTGCATACCACCCCAACAGATCCACAGATGATGCAATCTCTATTGCACTCCACACTGCCCTTTCCCACCTGGACAAAAGGAACACCTACGTGATAATGCTATTCATTGACTAAAGCTCAGCGTTCAACACCATAGTGCCCTCAAAGCTCATCACTAAGCTAAGGACCCTGGGACTAAACACCTCCCTCTGCAACTGGATCCTGGACTTCCTGACGGGCCGCCCCCAGGTGGTAAGGGTAGGTAACAACACATCTGCCACGCTGATCCTCAACACAGGGGACCCTCAGGGGTGTGTGCTCAGTCCTCTCTTGTACTCCCTGTTCACCCATGACTGCATGGCCAGGCATGACTCCAACACCATCATTAAGTTTGCCAACGACACAACAGGCCTGATCACCGAAAACGATGAGACAGCCTATAGGGAGGAGGTCAAAGACCTGGCCGTGTGGTGCCAGGATAACAACCTTTCCCTCAACGTGATCAAGACAAAGGAGATGATTGTGTAGTACAGGAAAAGAAGGACCAAGCACGCCCCCATTCTCATCGATGGGGCTGTAGTGGAGCAGGTTGGAGCTTCAAGTTCCTTGGTGTCCACATCACTAACAAACTATCATTGTCCAAACACACCAAGGCAGTCGTGAAGAGGGCACGACAAAGCATATTCTCCCTCAGGAGACTGAAAAGATTTGGCATGGGTCCTCAGATCCTCAAAACGTTCTACAGCTGCACCATGGAGAGCATCCTGACTGGTTGCATCACTGCCTGGTATGGCAACTGCTCGGCCTCCGACCGCAAGGCACTACAGAGGGTAGTAATATACGGCCCAGTGTACATCACAGGGGCCAAGCTTCCTGCCATCTAACAATTGTCAAAGACTCCAGCCACCCTAGTCATAGACTGTTCTCTCTGCTACCGCACGGCAAGCGGTACCGGAGCGCCAAGTCTAGGTCCAAAAGGCTTCTTAACAGCTTCTACCCCCAAGCTATAAG
The DNA here is from genome assembly GCF_964263955.1 of Coregonus lavaretus. Taxonomy (NCBI): domain Eukaryota; kingdom Metazoa; phylum Chordata; class Actinopteri; order Salmoniformes; family Salmonidae; genus Coregonus; species Coregonus lavaretus. The sequence continues at coordinate 17,995,050 of NC_139989.1, forward strand.
ACTCCTGAACAGCTAATGAAATGGTTACCCTGACTATTTGCATTGTCCCCCCCCCCCCCCCTAATGGAGTTTCTCTTCTGTTCTAATCAGAAAATTGGGATGGCTTACATAAATCACCTGGTGGAGAAGGGTGACTACGACACTGCTGCCAGGTACTACAGCCTTTTTAGTTATTTCTGTTAAGTGTTTCTTCTGCAAAATACCAGTACAAGGAGTAGATGAAGTGATTGTTCCCTCTCTCTCTCTCGTTCTCTTCAATCCAGGAAGTGTCAGAAGGTGCTGGGGAAAAACATGGAACTCTGGGAAAATGAGGTGTACAGGTTTAAAACCATTGGGCAGTTGAAGGTGAGTGAGGCCACCTTGTGACCATTTAAAGTGATAGGGCCGGGACGATACCAGTATCACGATACTCCTTAGTATCGTGGCAAGGAAACCAAACACAAAGCAGATTTAACTTCTTTAGGAGAACAGCCCTAATGTTGGAAACAAACATCATTATGTTGTCATCCAGTCACATGTATTTATTTTCCAAGCTATAGGACACAAAATGTTACATACAGCAGGTTTTTAAAGGACCAAAGAGTTTGGTCTGCTTCACGTTTTCATTTTTGCCATGGAAAAAATATTGCTATACAGGTGTCTTCCCGGCCCTAAGAAGTGATGAATTATGGCATTAAAGACTTTAAGTACAGTGAGGGGAAAAAAGTATTTGATCCCCTGCTGATTTTGTACGTTTGCCCACTGACAAAGACATGATCAGTCTATAATTTTAATGGTAGGTTTATTTGAACAGTGAGGGACAGAATAACAACAAAAAAATCCAGAAAAACACATGTCTACAATGTTATAAATTGATTTGCATTTTAATGAGGGAAATAAGTATTTGACCCCTCTGCAAAACATGACTTAGTACTTGGTGGCAAAACCCTTGTTGGCAATCACAGAGGTCAGACGTTTCTTGTAGGCCACCAGGTTTGCACACATCTCAGGAGGGATTTTGTCCCACTCCTCTTTGCAGATCTTCTCCAAGTCATTAAGGTTTCGAGGCTGACGTTTGGCAACTCGAACCTTCAGCTCACTCCACAGATTTTCTATGGGATTAAGGTCTGGAGACTGGCTAGGCCACTCCAGGACCTTAATGTGCTTCTTCTTGAGCCACTCCTTTGTTGCCTTGGCCGTGTGTTTTGGGTCATTGTCATGCTGGAATACCCATCCACGACCCATTTTCAATGCACTGGCTGAGGGAAGGAGGTTCTCACCCAAGATTTGACGGTACATGGCCCCGTCCATCGTCCCTTTGATGCGGTGAAGTTGTCCTGTCCCCTTAGCAGAAAAACACCCCCAAAGCATAATGTTTCCACCTCCATGTTTGACGGTGGGGATGGTGTTCTTGGGGTCATAGGCAGCATTCCTCCTCCTCCAAACACAGCGAGTTGAGTTGATGCCAAAGAGCTCCATTTTGGTCTCATCTGACCACAACACTTTCACCCAGTTCTCCTCTGAATCATTCAGATGTTCATTGGCAAACTTCAGACGGGCCTGTATATGTGACTTCTTGAGCAGGGGGACCTTGCGGGCACTGCAGGATTTCAGTCCTTCACGGCGTAGTGTGTTACCAATTGTTTTCTTGGTGACTATGGTTCCAGCTGCCTTGAGATCATTGACAAGATCCTCCCGTGTAGTTCTGGGCTGATTCCTCACCGTTCTCATGATCATTGCAACTCCACGAGGTGAGATCTTGCATGGAGCCCCAGGCCAAGGGAGATTGACAGTTCTTTTGTGTTTCTTCCATTTGCGAATAATCGCACCAACTGTTGTCACCTTCTCACCAAGCTGCTTGGCGATGGTCTTGTAGCCCATTCCAGCCTTGTGTAGGTCTACAATCTTGTCCCTGACATCCTTGGAGAGCTCTTTGGTCTTGGCCATGGTGGAGAGTTTGGAATCTGATTGATTGATTGCTTCTGTGGACAGGTGTCTTTTATACAGGTAACGAGCTGACATTAGGAGCACTCCCTTTAAGAGTATGCTCCTAATCTCAGCTCGTTACCTGTATAAAAGACAACTGGGAGCCAGAAATCTTTCTGATTGAGAGGGGGTCAAATACTTATTTCCCTCATTAAAATGCAAATCAATTTATAACATTTTTGACATGCGTTTTTCTGGATTTTGTTGTTGTTATTCTATCTCTCACTGTTCAAATAAACCTACCATTAAAATTATAGACTGATCATTTCTTTGTCAGTGGGCAAACGTACAAAATCAGCAGGGGATCAAATACTTTTTTCCCTCACTGTAAGTTTTAGAAGGAACAATACTCTCAGTGTTGCCCTCAGTATTAACTGTTGTTGTAATTATCTCTTTATCATTTTCTCCTCCCCATATATCCTCATATAACTCTCTCTCATCTCTCTCCTTTGGTCCCCCCCACCTCTCCTTTGGTCTCTGCCTCTCCAGGCCATCAGTCAATACTTGCCCAGAGGGGACATGCGTCTCAGACCTGCCATCTATGAGATGATCTTAAATGAGTTTCTAAAGACTGACTATGAGGTATGTCCGTCTGTTCCTGGTGGTCTTCTTACATTTTTTGATTCTAGTATTATAACAAGTACTCAAGAAGAACCAAATATAGTAGATGCAAATATGAACTAATTTACCCAGCCTCTCTCTGCAACCTCTCTCTCCAAGGGCTTTGCCACGTTGATCCGTGAGTGGCCAGGAGAGCTCTACAATAACATGACCATTGTTCAGGCAGTCGCCGACCACCTCAAGAAGGACCCCACGAACAGCACCCTGCTCACCACACTGGCTGAACTGTGAGTGACTCTCCACTGGTTTCACCATTTTCATTGACTTCATAACCTTTCAATTGTTGCAATATCCATTTCCCTCTGATAGATTGAGAGAGTTTGAAGTGCCACTAAGCTACGTCTTTGTAATGTCCATGCAGGTATACATATGACCAACGGTATGACCGAGCCCTGGAGATCTACCTGAGACTGAGGCATAAAGATGTTTACCAGCTGATCCACAAACACAACCTCTTCTCCTCCATAGAAGACAAGATTGTGCTCCTCATGGACTTTGATAAAGAGGTGGGTAGCCAGAACATAATGCATCATCCTTTGATAAAGTAGACTCCTTGCTGTATCATAGGACCTTGCACCTGTATAGCTGTGTTGTGTATAATTGTCCTTACTTGAATAGTAATATCATCTTGCCTTTTTTAAAGTTGGTCTTTGAGTGCTTTAAGCTGTGAGAAAGTCATGGAAAACCTTTGCCAAGAGTCATCGTGCCTCACACAGCTCTTAATGCATTTTGATTGTAAAACCACAAAGGTCATAAGTCACTTTGTGTGTATCCCTGTCTGAAGAATGGGCTCTCTTTATTTGTGCTGTCAGAAAGCTGTCAACATGCTCCTGGATAATGAAGACAAAATATCGGTATGTGTACCTTGCTACCCTTGATCTTTCATATAGTTTCAAATAAAAATACATGCTGTTCGCTAACCATGTTTCTGTCTTCGATGTTCTACAGATTGACAGAGTGGTGGAGGAACTCAGGGACAGACCTGAGCTGCTACACATTGTGAGTCACACTTTACAAGGTCTTTAGTGATTTAAAGTTTCTAATTTCCTATGATTATCTTGATTGAAAATTGTCTGAGTTTAACAATGCATTTCCCCCCTTCCTTCAGTACTTACACAAACTGTTCAAGAGGGACCACCACAAGGGTCAGAGGTACCATGAGAGACAAATTGGCCTGTATGCTGAGTACGATCGGCCCAACCTACTGCCATTCCTGAGGGACAGCATCCACTGCCCACTAGAAAAGGTACTTAGAGTCACTTTCACACTGTGTGCTCAAATACAAATGCCCATGAAGTACATTTCTTCTAATTTAGATTTATATTATCTTATCAAGTATGTCAGATACAGTATCTCACAAGTGAGTACACCCCTCACATTTTTGTAAATATTTGAGTATATCTTTTCATGTGACAACACTGAAGAAATGACACTTTGCTACAATGTAAAGTAGTGAGTGTACAGCTTGTATAACAGTGTAAATTTGCTGTCCCCTCAAAATAACACAACACACAGCCATTAATGTCTAAACCGCTGGCAACAAAAGTGAGTACACCCCTAAGTGAAAATGTCCAAATTGGGCCCAAAGTGTCAATATTTTGTGTGGCCACCATCATTTTCCAGCACTGCCTTAACCCTCTTGGGCATGGAGTTCACCAGAGCTTCACAGGTTGCCGCTGGAGTCCTCTTCCACTCCTCCATGACGACATCACGGAGCTGGTGGATGTTAGAGACCTTGCACTCCTCCACCTTCCATTTGAGGATGCCCCACAGATGCTCAATAGGGTTTAGGTCTGGAGACATGCTTGGCCAGTCCATCACCTTTACCCTCAGCTTCTTTAGCAAGGCAGTGGTCGTCTTGGAGGTGTGTTTGGGGTCGTTATAATGTTGGAATACTGCCCTGCGGCCCAGTCTCCGAAGGGAGGGGATCATGCTCTGCTTCAGTATGTCACAGTACATGTTGGCATTCATGGTTCCCTCAATGAACTGTAGCTCCCCAGTGCCGGCAGCACTCATGCAGCCCCAGACCATGACACTCCCACCACCATGCTTGACTGTAGGCAAGACACACTTGTCTTTGTACTCCTCACCTGGTTGCCGCTACACACGCTTGACACCATCTGAACCAAATACGTTTATCTTGGTCTCATCAGACCACAGGACATGGTTCCAGTAATCCATGTCCTTAGTCTGCTTGTCTTCAGCAAACTGTTTGCAGGCTTTCTTGTGCATCATCTTTAGAAGAGGCTTCCTTCTGGGACGACAGCCATGCAGACCAATTTGATGCAGTGTGCGGCGTATGGTCTGAGCACTGACAGGCTGACCCCCCACCCCTTCAACCTCTGCAGCAATGCTGGCAGCACTCATACGTCTATTTCCCAAAGACAACCTCTGGATATGACGTTGAGCACGTGCACTCAACTTCTTTGGTCGACCATGGCGAGGCCTGTTCTGAGTGGAACCTGTCCTGTTAAACCACTGTATGGTCTTGGCCACCATGCTGCAGCTCAGTTTCAGGGTCTTGGCAATCTTCTTATAGCCCAGGCCATCTTTATGTAGAGCAACAATTCTTTTTTTCAGATCCTCAGAGAGTTCTTTGCCATGAGGTGCCATGTTGAACTTCCAGTGACCAGTATGAGGGAGTGTGAGAGCGATGACACCAAATTTAACACACCTACTCCCCATTCACACCTGAGACCTTGTAACACTAATGAGTCACATGACACCGGGGAGGGAAAATGGCTAACTGGGCCCAATTTGGACATTTTCACTTAGGGGTGTACTCACTTTTGTTGCCAGCGATTTAGACATTAATGGCTGTGTGTTGAGTTATTTTGAGGGGACAGCAAATTTACACTGTTATACAAGCTGTACACTCACTACTTTATATTGTAGCAAAGTGTCATTTCTTCAGTGTTGTCACATGAATAGATATACTCAAATATTTACAAAAATGTGAGGTGTGTACTCACTTTTGTGAGATACTGTACATTAGAACCATAATGAATCATCTTACTTGTACAATTCTTCAGGCTCTGGAGATTTGTCAGGAGAGAAACTTTGTGGAGGAGACTGTCTTCCTGCTCAGTAAGTGACCCCTTACAGTTTCTGTTCGTAACTCTCATGAATAAGCCATTATAAATGCTCATTAGTGCTTTATAAATTGTTACAAAGGCTTCTAGATATGAGGGGCAAGCTGAACTAAACCTCCAGCCAGTCAGGTAATTAACTGCATTTGGTCTGAGGAAACTGACCCACTGTAACTTGCCCCTCATAGGCAGGATGGGGAACTGTAGACGGGCCCTTCAGATGATCATGGAGGAACTGGAGGATGTGGACAAGGCCATAGAGTTTGCTAAGGAGCAGGATGACGCTGAGCTGTGGGAGGATCTCATCTCCTATTCCATTGATAAGCCACGTAAGTCACATGAATACAGAAGCACTTTCAAATAAGCAGGTCTACAACATAGTGTTTCCATGACTGTCATTTTAAGTTTCAATTTTTTTCCTCTTTCTCAAGCCTTCATTACTGGTCTCCTTAATAACATTGGGACACATGTGGATCCCATCTTGCTCATCCACCGCATAAAGGAGGGAATGGAGATTCCTAACCTCCGAGATTCTCTGGTCAAAATCCTACAGGACTACAACCTGCAGGTCAGAATATCAGCCATCACATAGTGTACCTAGAATATCACCGTAACAACAGATGAACAGTCCAGCCTTGCCTCTTCTCTTAAAGGTTATTGTTTCTCTGTATCTCAGATCTTGCTGCGGGAGGGCTGTAAGAAGATCTTAGTGGCTGACTCGCTCTCCCTGCTCCAAAAGATGCATAGGACTCAGATGAGAGGAGTCCGAGTGGATGGTGGGTAGATGGTCAGTTTGAATATGTGTTAATGTTTACTGCTTAAGATTGACTTAAACCTTGTTATTGTTGTATTTTTCAGAAGAGAACATCTGTGAATCCTGTCACGCTTCAATATTACCATCAGGTGGGCTTACCTTCTTTAACATTATACAATATTATATTTTATATTCTTATACAGTGTCTACACTACAGTATTATAATTGGGATGCTTCTTACCATCATTATATTTAAAGTTATTCAACACACCTCTATTCAGTTATGGCTCTAGCTAATAAACTCATCTGATGAGGTGGAGCTAGATGCTGTTATGCTGAATTAGATTCTCAGACATTTATTAATGTATTTGCTCCTTTGTTGTAGATATGGCCCAGAACTTCAGTGTGGTGGTCTTCCACTGCAGACACATGTTCCACAAGGAGTGTTTACCTTCTCCCGGAACAGTAAGTATCTGCTCCATTATCTCCCCTTCTCTTTCTCACTGCATATGGACTTTCAGATGAGAGCAGCAGACTAGGGACTAATATGGCTTTTGCTTTTCACTTTCAGATTCCTGGAGTCCAGTTTTGCAACATCTGCAGTGCAAAGCGGAGAGGACCAGGAAGTGGGATACTGGAGATGAAAAAGTGACAGGAAATGCTCACCTTATCATGCCATCGCTTATTCTTTCCCCAGTTGGGATGAATGGCAGTCTCTGGGTTGATAGATTTTAGCTTTTTCCTTTGCTACAGTGTGTTCTGTTGTATCAATGCATATTATGTCATTATATTAACTGTTACCAAAACAAAATAATAAATGTTGCACTATGACCTCTTAATACACTTCTTGCAATTTGCTTTGGAATCCTAAATTCAATGAATTTAGGATTCCAAATAAAATATTTTTGAAATCTTAATGTGTGCTAAAAGTGATCTATGATTTTCACTGTAGCTCATTGAAGAATATATTTGGTAATGGTCCTACAAGAAAAACATTACTTTTGGTCTTCAGTGACAACAACACATTTATGTTGCTCAGTCGATAGAGCATGGCGCTTGCAACACCACAGGTTGTGGGTTCGATTCCCATTGGGGCCACATATACGTTAAAATATATGCATGCATGACTGTAAGTCGCTTTGGATAAAAGCGTCTACTAATTCAGAAGAGGGCATGCTGCACCATCATAGGAGGATATTCCAGTTATACAGATGCACTGCAGGCTCTGTCCCTACCCTGCCTTCAGGAATGAAGGACACCGCTCTGCACTGACTTTGCTGTCACCATCTTCAACCCTCCATTCAGAGACTGGCTACCCTTGACCGAATCAGTGACTGGTAGGAATACCCGCAGCCTAAACCACCTGACCGTTCGTGAACTGAACGGTACAAGAGGTCACCCATCCCATATTTCTGCAAATTAATTAGTCACTTTAAGACTGCAGGACATTTTTGATTTATTAGGGGTTCACAGTGAAGCCAACTGTGGTTTGCGACTACTATGACTTCCCATGTTAGCCAATTCAACAGCATAATTATTTAAAGAATTGGTTAAATAACTCACGCATAGATTGGTATGTTTTTTTCAAATTTGCCACAGAAACTAGAGGCCATGAGTAACTTGGTCAGAAATAATGGCACCAATTTGCCTATAGGTGGCGCTGTTATAAGCAATCTCACTTAAACCTGCATATCTGTCGCCACCTAGACAATTGAAACTTTGTATGTACAGTGGGGAGAACAAGTATTTGATACACTGCCGATTTTGCAGGTTTCCTACTTACAAAGCATGTAGAGGTCTGTAATTTTTATCATAGGTACACTTCAACTGTGAGAGACGGAATCTAAAACAAAAATCCAGAAAATGATTTTTAAGTAATTAATTTGCATTTTATTGCATGACATAAGTATTTGATACATCAGAAAAGCAGAATTTAATATTTGGTACAGAAACCTTTGTTTGCAATTACAGAGATCATACATTTCCTGTAGGTCTTGACCAGGTTTGCACACACTGCAGCAGGGATTTTGGCCCACTCCTCCATACAGACCTTCTCCAGATCCTTCAGGTTTCGGGGCTGTCGCTGGGCAATAGAGACTTTCAGCTCCCTCCAAAGATTTTCTATTGGGTTCAGGTCTGGAGACTGGCTAGGCCACTCCAGGACCTTGAGATGCTTCTTATGGAGCCACTCCTTAGTTGCCCTGGCTGTGTGTTTCGGGTCGTTGTCATGCTGGAAGACCCAGCCACGACCCATCTTCAATGCTCTTACTGAGGGAAGGAGGTTGTTGGCCAAGATCTCGCGATACATGGCCCCATCCATCCTCCCCTCAATACGGTGCAGTCGTCCTGTCCCCTTTGCAGAAAAGCATCCCCAAAGAATGATGTTTCCACCTCATGCTTCACGGTTGGGATGGTGTTCTTGGGGTTGTACTCATCCTTCTTCTTCCTCCAAACACGGCGAGTGGAGTTTAGACCAAAAAGCTCTATTTTTGTCTCATCAGACCACATGACCTTCTCCCATTCCTCCTCTGGATCATCCAGATGGTCATTGGCAAACTTCAGACGGGCCTGGACATGCGCTGGCTTGAGCAGGGGGACCTTGCGTGCGCTGCAGGATTTTAATCCATGACGGCGTAGTGTTTTACTAATGGTTTTCTTTGAGACTGTAGTCCCAGCTCTCTTCAGGTCATTGACCAGGTCCAGCCGTGTAGTTCTGGGCTGATCCCTCACCTTCCTCATGATCATTGATGCCCCACGAGGTGAGATCTTGCATGGAGCCCCAGACCGAGGGTGATTGACCGTCATCTTGAACAGTTGTTGCCGTCTCACCAAGCTGCTTGCCTATTGTCCTGTAGCCCATCCCAGCCTTGTGCAGTTAATACAGGTAATGAGTGGAGAACAGGAGGACTTCTTAAAAAAAAACTAACAGGTCTGTGAGAGCCGGAATTCTTAATGGTTAGTAGGTGATCAAATACTTATGTCATGCAATAAAATGCAAATTCATTACTTAAAAATCATACAATGTGATTTTCTGGATTTTTGTTTTAGATTCCATCTCTCACAGTTGAAGTGTACCTATGATAAAAATTACAGACCTCTACATGCTTTGTAAGTAGGAAAACCTGCAAAATCGGCAGTGTATCAAATACTTGTTCTCCCCACTGTATGTGTCTTTCCTCATGCTCAACAAATTTGCCTAAAGGACACATAAGGTCCTCAGGATCATAGAGAATGATAGAGGCCTCTAATGGCCAAAAGGCAGTATTAGCATGGGCAGCACCATTGAGGGCTTCCACCATTTCGATGTAGTCAACTGGGTGGGACTTCCAATATCATTGGTTGATCCCTCCTGGTGACCCTGTTGGAGTCATGTCCAACCGGGTCATCAGGAGGGATCAGCCAATCATGAAGAAGAAAATTGACTACTTCAAAATGGAGATGGGCATGCGGTCATCGATGCTATAATGGCACAGATACAAAGATGAGTCCTCTATCTCTATGGTCAGGATAGCTTTTCCTCCATCCTGGAAACGTCTTCTCATGGACTTCTCATGAACCATAAGTCCAAATAACACAAAATGATGTATGTAGGCCCATAGTACATCTCTTAACTTAGTTTAAGAAAAGCTCAGGGATTGGTTAAAGACATGGTCCGGTACTTTGGGGATTAAGAGCATTTTGGGTTTTTTACGTCCTGTTTTGGGCTGGATATGTCAATGTGTAGTTCATACTTGCATAATTTATGAGCAGAATTACTGTCTTGCCTCAATTAGCCATGAAAGCCCTAGTTTGAAAGCAACTGTTTTCTTGAAGCTGTGCCGTGCCACTTTCCCTACATTTCCCGCCACTTGGGCCAGCCCCCTAGCAATTTGAATTCTAGCCAATGAGCTTCAGCCCCTCGTATTTGAGTGACAGCTAGCAGGAGACCTGCCCAGCGTTATCCAATGAGGATGCATGGCAGGCCCAATGGCTCAGTGGACACAGCAGAGAGAGCAATGACATGGGTCACATACAGTGGGAGAAAAAAAGTATTTAGTCAGCCACCAATTGTGCAAGTTCTCCCACTTAAAAAGATGAGAGAGGCCTGTAATTTTCATCATAGGTACACGTCAACTATGACAGACAAAATGAGGAAAAAAAATCCAGAAAATCACATTGTAGGATTTTTAATGAATTTATTTGCAAATTATGGTGGAAAATAAGTATTTGGTCAATAACAAAAGTTTCTCAATACTTTGTTATATACCCTTTGTTGGCAATGACACAGGTCAAAGGTTTTCTGTAAGTCTTCACAAGGTTTTCACACACTGTTGCTGGTATTTTGGCCCATTCCTCCATGCAGATCTCCTCTAGAGCAGTGATGTTTTGGGGCTGTCGCTGGGCAACACAGACTTTCAACTCCCTCCAAATATTTTCTATGGGGTTGAGATCTGGAGACTGGCTAGGCCACTCCAGGACCTTGAAATGCTTCTTACGAAGCCACTCCTTCGTTGCCCGGGCGGTGTGTTTGGGATCATTGTCATGCTGAAAGACCCAGCCACGTTTCATCTTCAATGCCCTTGCTGATGGAAGGAGGTTTTCACTCAAAATCTCACGATACATGGCCCCATTCATTCTTTCCTTTACACGGATCAGTCGCCCTGGTCCCTTTGCAGAAAAACAGCCCCAAAGCATGATGTTTCCACCCCCATGCTTCACAGTAGGTATGGTGTTCTTTGGATGCAACTCAGCATTCTTTGTCCTCCAAACACGACGAGTTGAGTTTTTACCAAAAAGTTCTATTTTGGTTTCATCTGACCATATGACATTCTCCCAATCCTCTTCTGGATCATCCAAATGCACTCTAGCAAATTTCAGACGGGCCTGGACATGTACTGGCTTAAGCAGGGGGACACATCTCGCACTGCAGGATTTGAGTCCCTGGCGGCGTAGTGTGTTACTGATGGTAGGCTTTGTTACTTTGGTCCCAGCTCTCTGCAGGTCATTCACTAGGTCCCCCCGTGTGGTTCTGGGATTTTTGCTCACCGTTCTTGTGATCATTTTGACCCCACGGGGTGAGATCTTGCGTGGAGCCCCAGATCGAGGGAGATTATCAGTGGTCTTGTATGTCTTCCATTTCCTAATAATTGCTCCCACAGTTGATTTCTTCAAACCAAGCTGCTTACCTATTGCAGATTCAGTCTTCCCAGCCTGGTGCAGGTCTACAATTTTGTTTCTGGTGTCTTTTGACAGCTCTTTTTTTTTTTTTTTTTTTTTTAGGGGGGATGGATCAGCTTAATATTGCAGATAGATTGTATCTTCTATCAATGTAATTGTCTGCATCACTTCCAATCCCCCATGTTTATTTTTATTTTGTATATATATATTCCCCTTTATTACTTTTCAACCCCACCATCCTTTCCCTACTTGGAGTAAATTAGTGAACAACAACGCCCAGGCCTCTACTTCCGGTCTATACTTACTATCTACACCTTATGGACAGAGTTAATTTTACAATAATTCTATATCTATCTATATATATATATATATTTATTTATTTATTTTTTTGCTCCTGAACTTCTTCTACTCTCAACCTCTCCGATCATTTTCATGATGTCCATCCGGTTTGCTTCTAAATGCCATATCTTTCTAACTGTGCTCTTTCCCAAAAGCTCCCAACATACAACCTATATACTTATTATGGACACAGTATGCTTACATTATTAGCTATCTTTGTTATTATTTGTTGTTATTTGTTATTAGTCCCATCTTTCAACTCTATTCAATACCTCCCATCTATCTCTTAACACCATCCATATAGGATTTCTATTTGCCATATATATTTCAACCGTACTGTGATGTTTTACAAAAGTTCTGAACCTTTCTATTCTCATTGCTTCTACAGATTGTGAATTAAAAATAAACATTTTTGCTAAAAGTATTATTATATTATTGATTGATTGACTATGACTTTTCAGATCACCCAGTAATGCTATCTGCAAGGTTAGTTCCAGGTAAATAGTTCCAGGTCTTTTGACAGCTCTTTGGTCTTGGCCATAGTGGAGTTTGGAGTGTGACTGTTTGAGGTTGTGGACAGGTGTATTTTATACTGATAACAAGTTCAAACAGGTGCCATTAATACAGGTAACGAGTGGAGGACAGAGGAGCCTCTTAAAGAAGAAGTTACAGGTCTGTGAGAGCGAAAATCTTGCTTGTTTGTAGGTGACCAAATACTTATTTTCCACCATAATTTGCAAATAAATTCATTAAAAATCCTACAATGTGATTTTCTGGAAAAAAAATTCTCAATTTGTCTGTCATAGTTGACATGTACCTATGATGAAAATTACAGGCCTCTCTCATCTTTTTAAGTGGGAGAACTTGCACAATTGGTGGCTGACTAAATACTTTTTTCCCCCACTGTATACAGTTGAAGTCGGAAGTTTATATACACCTTAGCCAAATACATTTAAACTCAGTTTTTCACAATTCTTGACATTTAATCCTAGTAAAAATTCCCTGTCTAAGGTCAGTTAGGATCACCACTTTATTTAAGAATGTAAAATGTCAGAATAATAGTAGAGAGAATGATTTATTTCAGCTTTTATTTCTTTCATCACATTCTCAGTGGGTCAGAAGTTTACATACACACAAATAGTATTTGGTAGCATTGCCTTTAAATTGTTTAACTTGGGTCATACTTTTCGGGTAGCCTTCCACAAGATACCCACAATAAGTTGGGTGAATTTTGGCCCATTCCTTCTGACAGAGCTGGTGTAACTTAGTCAGGTTTGTAGGCCTCCTTGCTCGCACACGCTTTTTCAGTTCTGCCCACAAATGTTCTATAGGATTGAGGTCAGGGCTTTGTGATGGCCACTCCAATACCTTGACTTTGTTGTCCTTAAGCCATTTTGCCAGAACTTTGGAAGTATGCTTGGGGTCATTGTCCATTTGGAAGACCCATTTGCGACCAAGCTTTAACTTCCTGACTGATGTCTTGAGATGTTGCTTCAATATATCCACATAATTTTCCTTCCTCATGATGCCATCTATTTTGTGAAGTGCACCAGTCCCCCCTGCAGCAAAGCACCACCACAGCATGATGCTGCCACCCCCGTGCTTCACGGTTGGGATGGTGTTCTTCGGCTTGCAAGTACCCCCTTTTTCCTCCAAACATAACGATGGTCATTATGGCCAAACATTTCTATTTTTGTTTCATCAGACCAGAGGACAATTTGATTTGCACTTTTCGCACCAAAGTACGTTCATCTCTAGGAGACAGAACGCGTCTCCTTCCTGAGCGTTATGACGGCTGCGTGGTCCCATGGTGTTTATACTTGCATACTATTGTTTGTACAGATGAACATGGTACCTTCAGGCTTTTGGAAATTGCTCCCAAGGATGAACCAGACTTGTGGAGGTCTACAATTGTTTTTCTGAGGTCTTGGTTGATGTATTTTGATTTTCCCATGATGTCAAGCAAAGAGGCACTGAGTTTGAAGGTAGGCCTTGAAATACATCCACAGGTACACCTCCAATTGACTCAAATGATGTCAATTAGCCTATCAGAAGCTTCTAAAGGAATGACATCATTTTTTGGAATTTTCCAAGTTGTTTAAAGGCACAGTCAACTTAGTGTACCTCTGACCCACTGGAATTGTGATACAGTGAATTATAAGTGAAATAATCTGTCTGTAAACAATAGTTGGAAAAATTACTTGTGTCATGCACAAAGTAGATGTCCTAACCGACTTGCCAAAACTATAGTTTGTTAACAAGAAATTTGTGGAGTGGTTGAAAAACAAGTTTTAATGACTCCAACCTAAGTGTATGTAAACTTCCGACTTCAACTGTATGCACATACGTGATGTAGTATGCCATTTTTTGGGACCACTTTTGTCTCGTGAGTGCTGGTTAAAAAGTATACAAAAGCACCAGAAAAATCTCTTTAAGGGATGGCTGAGTTATTGATAAATCAGGAAATCAGATTTTACGTGTCCATTTAAATCCTTTGTAAATCCACTCCACAATGGCCTATCAACTTTTAACTTTTTGGTCATCAAAGACATTACCATGATGAACCATGTTAATTTTGCTGTTGCTTTGATCGTTTGGATGCCTTCTCCGGTGAGATTGATGAGTCTTGCTGTCGGTGCGAGTCTTGGTAAAAATTATCAATATATTCAGAGACGACCTATCAAATGTTATCAATATATTCAGGGACGACCTATCCACCCTCTGGAACACGCCACTGTCAGTGGCTAAAATATGCAAAATTAACTTCAAAATTCTTATTCTCATGAACCATACAACCAAATTACACCAAATGTGGAATGTAAGCCCATGGAACATGTCTTAAATTAGTTTGGCTGAGTTATTGACAAATTAAGAATCAGATTTTATGTGTCCATTTACACCACTGTAAATCCACTCCACAGTGGCCTATCAACTTCAAATGTGTCATTGCTATCATGGACATCCCTAAAATGAACCACACTGAATTTGCTATTGATATCTCAAAAAACAAGGAAACTATTAACAACTAATTCTTTGCATATGTAAGTAAGGCTAATGCTCAAAACCATCTGTAATCATCTTCTCCCCATGAACCATATGTCAGATTCACTCCAGATTTTGTATTTAGACTCATTACATTAGTCTTTAATGGTTTGGATATATAATTGTTGCTGCATTCAAATATGGCCACACTGTACCTATAGATGCACGTTAGCATATATGCTAATGCTGAAAATACTTTTAAAATCTTCTTCTCATGAACCATAAATCAGATTAACTACAGATTTGGAATATAGACTCAATGAATTATCCTCTAATGAATTTGAGAATGATTAGTTGCTGCATTCAAAGTTGGCAACACTACAACAGTAGATGGCACCATATCACACCAGGGCTATAAGAACTGAACCGATGGACATGGGGCCATGAAATTTGGTATGTGAACCTTATGTATATGTCCTTTGAAGCTGTGTGAATTTAAAGTTACTGCAACCTTAGATGGCTGCACCAGACCAGTTGATGGCACTATAGATGTCATTGGCACATAGGATACTAGAGCAATATCTATTGATCAAGTGGACTTTGTCTCATGCAAATTAATGTTAGATTATGCAGACAAACAATGTGAAATATCATGATTAGTATATCTGTATAATCACATATTGTTGCCCTATTATGTGGTCTGAACGTCGTGAAAAGTGGATATTTTATCAAGGAAAATGTGAAACCGGAAGTCCTTCCGCTTGCGCAGTCATCATATTACAGCTGTGTATTGAAGTATTTTGGAACGCTAATGTGGAGTGTACCAACTGAGATTAAAATAATTTACACAAACAGATTTCAACAAAATGAAGTACCATAATTAAAAGATGACCGCAATATACCAATACATTAACGCTGAAAATATTTCACAAATCTTAACATAAACCATTAGTCAAATTGACCCCAGAATTAGTATATAAACTCAACACATTAAGTATTGACTTTAAGAATGATTACCTGCTGCATTCAAAGATAACCAACCGACAGCACTAGACTAAACTTCACTTCCTTGTGGTTTTGAGAGATAAACATGGTCATGCTTTCACTGAGTGCACATCCATTGCTGCTCGTAGCTACAGTGAGGGAAAAAATTATTTGATCCCCTGCTGATTTTGTACGTATGCCCACTGACGAAGACATGATCAGTCTATAATTTTAATGGTAGGTTTATTTGAACAGTGAGAGACAGAATAACAACAAAAAGATCCAGAAAAACGCATGTCAAAAATGTTATAAATTGATTTGCATTTTAATGAGGGAAATAAGTATTTGACCCCTCTGCAAAACATTACTTAGTACTTGGTGGCAAAACCCTTGTTGGCTGGCAACCACAGAGGTCAGACGTTTCTTGTAGTTGGCCACCAGGTTTGCGCACATCTCAGGAGGGATTTTGTCCCACTCCTCTTTGCTGATCTTCTCCAAGTCATTAAGGTTTCGAGCCTGACGTTTGGCAACTCGAACCTTGAGCTCCCTCTACAGATTTTCTATGGGATTAAGGTCTAGAGACTGGCTAGGCCACTCCAGGACCTTAATGTGCTTCTTCTTGAGCCACTCCTTTGTTTCCTTGGCCGTGTGTTTTGGGTCATTGTCATGCTGGAATAGCCATCCACTACCCATTTTCAATGCCCTGGCTGAGGGAAGGAGGTTCTCACCCAAGATTTGACGGTACATGGCGCCGTCCATCGTCCCTTTGATGCGGTGAAGTTGTCCTGTCCCCTTAGCAGAAAAACACCCCCAAAGCATAATGTTTCCACCTCCATGTTTGACGGTGGGGATGGTGTTCTTGGGGTCATAGGCAGCATTCCTCCTCCTCCAAAGACAGCGAGTTGAGTTGATGCCAAAGAGCTCGATTTTGGTCTCATCTGACCACAACACTTTCCCCCAGTACTCCTCTGAATCATTCAGATGTTCATTGGCAAACTTCAGACGGGCCTGCATATGTGCTTTCTTGAGCAGGGGGACCTTGCGGGCGCTGCAGGATTTCAGTCCTTCACGGCGTAGTGTGTTACCAATTGTTTTCTTGATGACTATGGTACCTGCTGCCTTGAGATCATTGACAAGATCCTCCTGTGTAGTTCTGGGCTGATTCCTCACCGTTCTCATGATCATTGCAACTCCACGAGGTGAGATCTTGCATGGAGCCCCAGGCCGAGGGAGATTGACAGTTCTTTTGTGTATCTTCCATTTGCAAATAATCGCACCAACTGTTGTCATCTTCTCACCAAGCTGCTTGGCGATGGTCTTGTAGCCCATTCCAGCCTTGTGTAGGTCTACAATCTTGTCCCTGACATCCTTGGAGAGCTCTTTGGTCTTGGCCATGGTGGAGAGTTTGGAATCTGATTGATTGATTGCTTCTGTGGACAGGTGTCTTTTATACAGGTAACAAGCTGATATTAGGAGCATTCCCTTTAAGATTGTGCTTCTAATCTCAGCTCGTTACCTGTATAAAAGACACCTGGGAGCCAGAAATCTTTCTGATTGAGAGGGGTTCAAATACTTATTTCCCTCATTAAAATGCAAATCAATGTATAACATTTTTGACATGCGTTTTTCTGGATTTTTTTGTTGTTATTCTGTCTCTCACTGTTCAAATAAACCTACCATTAAAATTATAGACTGATCATTTCTTTGTCAGTGGGCAAACGTACAAAATCAGCAGGGGATCAAATACTTTTTTCCCTCACTGTATATGTTTATTTTGTTGCTCTTATCCATTAATATTTAGGATTACAGTTTGTATTGACTGCTATATGAGTGTAATAAAACTTGTAGATTTGTCAAATTACTTTGTCAAATGAGTTGCCCTTATAGCACTTTCCAAGGGCATCTTGAGAGTATTCTCACATCAGTAGGTGTACATTTACATTTACATTTACGTCATTTAGCAGACGCTCTTATCCAGAGCGACTTACAAATTGTTGCATTCACCTTATAGCCAGTGGGATAACCACTTTACAATTATTATTATTATTTATTTTTTTGGTGGGGTAAGGGGTAGGGGGGGGTTAGAAGGATTACTTTATCCTATCCCAGGTGTTCCTTAAAGAGGTGGGGTTTCAAATGTCTCCGGGAAGGTGGTGAGTGACTCCGCTGTCCTGGTGTCGTGAGGGAGCTTGTTCCACCATTGGGGTGCCAGAGCAGCGAACAGTTTTGACTGGGCTGAGCAGGAACTGTGCTTCAGCAGAGGTAGGGGAGCCAACAGGCCAGAGGTGGATGAACGCAATGCCCTCGTTTGGGTGTAGGGACTGATCAGAGCCTGAAGGTACGGAGGTGCCGTTCCCCTCACAGCTCCTTAGGCAAGCACCATGGTCTTGTGTAGTGTGCGGAGGAGCAGGGTGACGTGAGAGAACTTGGGAAGGTTGAACACCAGACGGGCTGCGGCATTCTGGATGAGTTGTAGGGGTTTAATGGCACAGGCAGGGAGCCCAGCCAACAGCGAGTTGCAGTAATCCAGACGGGAGATGACAAGTGCCTGGATTAGGACCTGTGCCGCTTCCTGTGTAAGGCAGGGTCGTACTCTCCGAATGTTGTAGAGCATGAACCTACAGGATCGGGTCACCGCCTTGATGTTAGCGGAGAACGACAGGGTGTTGTCCAGGGTCACGCCAAGGCTCTTCGTACTCTGGGAGGAGGACACAACGGAGTTGTCAACCGTGATGGCGAGATCATGGAACGGGCAGTCCTTCCCCGGGAGGAAGAGCAGCTCCGTCTTGCCAAGGTTCAGCTTGAGGTGGTGATCCGTCATCCATACTGATATGTCTGCCAGACATGCAGAGATGCGATTCGCCACCTGGTTATCAGAAGGGGGAAAGGAGAAGATTAGTTGTGTGTCGTCTGCGTAGCAATTATATGACAGAGCCAAGTGACTTGGTGTATAGCGAGAATAGGAGAGGGCCTAGAACTGAGCCCTGGGGGACACCAGTGGTGAGAGCACGTGGTGCGGAGACAGCTTCTCGCCACGCCACTTGGTAGGAGCGACCGGTCAGGTAGGACGCAATCCAAGAGTGAGCCGCGCCGGAGATGCCCAGCTCGGAGAGGGTGGAGAGGAGGATCTGATGGTTCACAGTATCAAAGGCAGCAGACAGGTCTAGAAGGACAAGAGCAGAGGAGAGAGAGTTAGCTTTAGCAGTGCGGAGAGCCTCCGTGACACAGAGAAGAGCAGTCTCAGTTGAATGACCAGTCTTGATACCTGACTGGTTTGGATCAAGAAGGTCATTCTGAGAGAGATAGCAAGAGAGTTGGCTAAAGACGGCACGCTCAATAGTTTTAGAGAGAAAAGAAAGAAGGGATACTGGTCTGTAGTTGTTAACATCAGAGGGATCGAGTGTTGGTTTTTTGAGAAGGGGTGCAACTCTCGCTCTCTTGAAGACGGAAGGGACATAGCCAGCGGTCAAGGATGAGTTGATCAGCGAGGTGAGGTAAGGGAGAAGGTCACCGGAGATGGTCTGGAGAAGAGAGGAGGGGATAGGGTCAAGCGGGCAGGTTGTTGGGCGGCCGGCCGTCACAAGTCGCAAGATTTTATCTGGAGAGAGAGGAGAAAGAAGTCAAAGCATAGGGTAGGGCAGTGTGAGCAGGACCAGCAGTGTCATTTGACTTAACAAACGAGGATCGGATGTCGTCAACCTTCTTCAAAATGGTTGACGTGGTCATCCACAGAGAGGGAGGAGGGGGGAGGGGGAGGAGGATTCAGCAGGGAGGAGAAGGTGGCAAAGAGCTTCCTAGGGTTAGAGGCAGATGCTTGGAATTTAGAGTGGTAGAAAGTGGCCTTAGCAGCAGAAACAGATGAAGAAAATGTAGAGAGGAGGGAGTTAAAAGATGCCAGGTCCGCAGGGAGTCTAGTTTTCCTCCATTTCCGCTCGGCTGCCCGGAGCCCTGTTATGTGAGCTCGCAATGAGTCATCAAGCCACGGAACTGGAGGGGAGGACCGAGCCGGCCGGGAAGATAGGGGACATAGAGAGTCAAAGGATGCAGAAAGGGAAGAGAGGAAGGTTGAGGAGGCAGAATCAGGAGATTGGAGGGAGAAGGATTGAGCAGAGGGAAGAGATGATAGGATGGAAGAGGAGAGAGTAGCGGGAGAGAGAGAGAGCGAAGGTTGCGACGGCGCATTACCATCTGAGTAGGGGCAGAGTGAGTAGTGTTGGAGGAGAGCGAGAGAGAAAAGGATACAAAGTAGTGGTCGGAGACATGGAGGGGAGTTGCAGTGAGATTAGTAGAAGAACAGCATCTAGTAAAGATGAGGTCAAGCGTATTGCCTGCCTTGTGAGTAGGGGGGGATGGTGAGAGGGTGAGGTCAAAAGAGGAGAGGAGTGGAAAGAAGGACGCAGAGAGAAATGAGTCAAAGGTAGACGTAGGGAGGTTGAAGTCCCACAGAACTGTGAGGGGTGAGCCATCCTCAGGAAAGGAACTTATCAAGGCGTCAAGCTCATTGATGAACTCTCCAAGGGAACCTGGAGGGCGATAGATGACAAGGATATTAAGCTTAAATGGGCTAGTGACTGTGACAGCATGGAATTCAAATGAGGAGATAGACAGATGGGTCAGGGGAAAAATAGAGAATGTCCATTTGGGAGAGATGAGGATTCCTGTGCCACCACCCCGCTGACCAGATGCTCTCGGGGTATGCGAGAACAAATGGTCAGACGAGGAGAGAGGAGTAGGAGTAGCAGTGTTTTCAGTGGTAATCCATGTTTCCGTCAGCGCCAAGAAGTCGAGGGACTGGAGGGCAGCATAGGCTGAGATGAACTCTGCCTTGTTGGCAGCAGAACGGCAGTTCCAGAGGCTGCCGGAGACCTGGAACTCCACGTGGGTGGTGCGTGCAGGGACCACCAGGTTAGAGAGGCAGCAGCCATGCGGTGTGAGGCGTTTGTATAGCCTGTGCGGAGAGGAGAGAACAGGGATAGACAGAGGCATAGTTGACAGGCTGCAGAAAATGGCTACAATAATGCAAAGGAGATCGGAATGAAATGAACTAAACATCTGGGAAAGGAGAGAGTGGGGCCTCCCTCACCATAACACCCAAATATAACTTCCACCTCAGAAACTATAATTGTTGTAAACTACAGCGGTTCAATGTTTCCTAGGAATAGACTAACTTAGTTTATTCAGCTAGCTAACTAGGTACAGTATTCTTCCGTGAAAATCGTCCAGGGCACCTAGTCATAAGACGCCACAGCCAGCTAGCATGCCGGACTCCAACAACACGGTTTAGCACCAATACTCGGCCACAACAAACCACCAGTGTGTCAACACGCCAAGCAGATCGTTCGTGTCCGTGTCTAACGTTGTGGGTTAGTCCCGACAGCTTGAGCGAGTCCGTCGTCAACTTATTCAGCCAGTTAGTTAGCTAGAATAGTTAGCATACTAGCTAGCCATTGCTTTCAGACAAAGAAGAAACCCCTCCTTTCACGGCACGAACACACAGAGAGAGCCAAACTAACATTCACTAGTCACCCATGTCCCGAATTCCTTGAACGACTCTAGCTACCAATATGTAAAAATAAAACACAAATGTAGGTTATGACTTACCCCTAGCAGCTACTGTTAGCTAGCCAAGTGCAAAGCTAGCCACTGAATTGACTCAGCCAGTTCGCGTCTGTTCGCTAGGTCATTCCAGCTATTGTTTACTAGTTGCTATCCAGGTAGCAACAAGCTAGCTAAATTTCAAGCACAGTAGCCACTTACTACCTAACGTTAACGGTTCAGACAATGAGGTTAGAAAACTGCTGAATGGTAGGCAATTATTGTATGTAATTATTGTAGGACGCCAGCTGGCGTAATTATAAGCACTCTCAGGCGTGAAACAACTATACCGTTGCTAATAGTTGCCAGTAGCTACCCGCTAGGTAGTGGGTTAGCCAGCTAGCTTCGTGCTTCACCGGGCTCAGTCGAATACAATACTAACCTACAATAATTACATACAACAACCCACGATAACTACCTACAATACCTAACTACAATACCTAACTACAATCTAAATACATAGTTTAAGCCTTACTCGACAAAGCCCAAACTATGTATAAAGCCAAGCATACCCGACGACCTCACCCGACAACCTCCTCTTGCATACACACACACACACACAAAACAAACTTTTGCAAGAGTGTATGCATTACGTGTAGGGTGGTAATTACGAAAGTTACCGGAATCTTGTATAATTTCGGTAATTATCAGGTAATCTACTGTAATTTTGCTAATTTAGACCTGGATAACTTTTTAGAAATGTATTCATATATATAGTATTTTTTTAAATATATATATCTGTGTCCAAATTGTTTTCTAGTGGATAGACCTTATGTTTCAAGAGAAAATAGCCTAATTAAAGAAAAAAGCATCTAATCAACAATGGCATTATTTTCAATTAACTCTGCAGCTCTTCCATCTATTGACTTCTTTCACAACTGCGACCAAACGTACCCAAAAAGGCCACAAGATGTCATTTTATAATATTCCCCGCAAAACCTTTAAAAGTTACCAAAACTCTGGTAGTTTACTGGTAACCCTGTCACCAATTTTGGCACTCTCAACCACTGAGGTAAAATAATTATTCCCGCAACACGCCATAGCCCCGCCTCCTCAGTTCCGGCATTTTTGCTCCGGAAGTACAGCAAATCTTTGGTTCACAGGAAAAGGAAAAAGACAGCTGTTGTTGGGAAACAAAACAGTAAAGTGAGTTTTAGTGACGAATGTATTTATTTTATAGTTTTATTATATGAATACGTATCATAACAAATGACGAAACGTGATTTCGTTGAGCATTTTTGTTTCTTGCAAATTTGTAGCTAGCTAACATTATTAGCTAGCTAACTCGGTACGACGCTAGGCTGTAGCCAATTCTCAATTGTCAACGTTATCGTCTGAAAAGCAGTGGTTTGCTTGCAATCGATTCATTAACAACTAGCTGGCGTGCTAATCTTAACCTACATAGTGAATGGACGTGAGTTTGATAATTGGAGTAACTAGATAGGTGGCTAGATAGATAGATAGATAGGTAGATAGCTTTCTAACAACATTAGCTCGCTTGCTAGCTGTCTAGCCATCCAGTTAGCTGTTGCGCTCATTACAGCAGGCTACATTAGCTAGCTAGTTAGTTTTCGTGCTGTACTTAGCTAGGTTACACATTCCAATTACTAGTTTATAGGCTACAGTTCAAGATTTGAGCAATAACCACATATCCCACGCTTCGAGTTAGTGTTTAATTTGTTAAATAGTTCTGTCATTGGCTGCTTACTCTGATAGTTATGATTTGACACTGACACAGAAGCACATACATCTTACTAATACTCCATGTAGCGTGGTTATTATAGTCTCAATGGTATTGACTGTGTTATACATTATCAATAATAACGATGACAACAAACAGATGTACCTATTGCCATTCATATGTTGCATCACTTTTTCTTCATAGAATGCCTGCCCCTAAAAGACAACAGGCTACTCAGAATCCTCAAACTAAGAGAAGAAAGGTGGATCAGAATGAAGTGGCCATGCCATCTAACAAAATGACACCAGCCTCTGTAACGTCAAGCAAGCCCCATAGAGAAGGACCTTCGCAGAGAAGGAATAAGAAAAAGCCCCCAGCACAACGAAAAGACAGAAATAAACCATCAAAGTCCGGCTGTCATTCCTCCAAGACAAGATCATCCCAAAAGGCCACCACAAGGACCAAGTCCAATCCACTTGTCAAGAATGCCAAGCTGCTGAAAGCCACAAGTGCCTCATCAAAGAATCCCAACTCCAAAGGAACCCTAAAAAGACCAGCTAAGATCTCCAAAACAGCTTCCACAGAGTCAGACGAGGAGCTTATCAGAACTCGCAAACCCCATTGCATCAGAAAATACTCTAATGGGGATAGAGGTAAGCGTAAAGGGTCACACTCTAACCCGAATGAAGCAGCCTTGCCCTCAGACCCTGTGCAGATGGATCACAATTATGGTATACCCCCTGCATCTCGTGGTAGTCATTCTGAATGTGAGGAAAATAAAATTAAGGGAGTCACAGAGTCCACCAGAAGCCCAGAGAGCCAGAGAGATGTAAAGATGGAAACTCAAGAATCTTCAGTGAAGGCTTCAGGTCCCGTACGTGGACAACCTGAGCAGGTGAACCAGAGCAGTGAGACACAGGAGATGCAGGGAGATTCTGTGACTACTCCTACAGATGAAGTTAATGAGAGTGTAGAGACCAAGCCTGACACACAAATAATGTCTCCTCCCGCTATAGTAGCATCCTCTGAGAAAGCTTCAGACCCCATCCCTGAGCACTTGAACCAGAGCAGTGAGAGACAGGAGATGCAGGGAGATTCTGTGACTACTCCTACAGATGAAGTTAATGAGAGTGTAGAGACCAAGCCTGACACACAAATAATGTCTCCTTTAGCTATAGTAGCATCCTCTGAGAAAGCTTCAGACCCCATCCCTGAGCACTTGAACCAGAGCAGTGAGATGCAGGGAGATTCTGTGACTACTCCTACAGATGAAGTTAATGAGAGTGTAGAGACCAAGGCTGACACACAAATAATGTCTCCTCCCGCTATAGTAGCATCCTCTGAGAAAGCTTCAGACCCCATCCCTGGGCAGCTGAACCAGAGCAGTGAGACACAGGAGATGCAGGGTGATTCTGTGACTACTCATACAGATGAAGTTAATGAGAGTGTAGAGACCAAGCCTGACACACAAATAATGTCTCCTCCCGCTATAGTAGCATCCTCTGAGAAAGCTTCAGACCCCATCCCTGGGCAGCTCAACCAGAGCAGTGAGACACAGGAGATGCAGGGTGATTCTGTGACTACTCCTACAGATGAAGTTAATGAGAGTGTAGAGACCAAGCCTGACACACAAATAATGTCTCCTCCCGCTATAGTAGCATCCTCTGAGAAAGCTTCAGACCCCATCCCTGGGCAGCTCAACCAGAGCAGTGAGACACAGG
Source organism: Coregonus lavaretus (assembly GCF_964263955.1). Lineage (NCBI taxonomy): Eukaryota > Metazoa > Chordata > Actinopteri > Salmoniformes > Salmonidae > Coregonus > Coregonus lavaretus. Next base: position 18,019,938 of record NC_139989.1, read on the forward strand.
AGATGCAGGGTGATTCTGTGACTACTCCTACAGATGAAGTTAATGAGAGTGTAGAGACCAAGCCTGACACACAAATAATGTCACCTCCAGCTATAGTAGCATCCTCTGAGACAGCTTCAGAACCCATCACTGAGCAGGTGAGCCAGAGCAGTGAGACACAGGGTATTCAGGAAGGTTCTGTGACCACCCCTACAGTTCAAGTTAATGAGAGTGTAGAGAGCAAGCTTGAAGCATATATCAAGTCTGGAGACCCTGTACCTGAACAGAGCACTGAGATGCAGGAGATGCAGGAAAATGATATGACCACCCCTACAGGTCTAGTTAATGAATGTCTAGAGACTAAGGTCGATGCGAAAATATTTTCTCCTCCAGCTAAAGGCCTAGTAGCATATAGCAGCAGTAGTGAATCTGAAAGTGAAAGTGAGGAAAATGAAAGGAAGGCAGTCGCAGAGTCAAGAGATGTGACGATGGAAACTCATGTATCTTCAGAGAAGGTTTCAGACCCTGTAAATGAACAGGTGAAGCAGAGCAGTAAGAGACAGCAGATACAGGACGATTCCATGACCACCCCTACATATGAAGTTAGTGAAGGTCCCATGACCACCCCCAGTGAGAGTGTAGACACCAAGCTTGATACAAATATAAAGTCTCCTCCATCTATTGAAGCATTTTCAGAGGACGCTTCAGACCCTGTCCCTGAACAGGTTAATCAGATATGCATCGAAATAGAGGAGGTGCAGGAAAATTCCATGACCACCCCTCCAGATGAAGTAATTGAACGTTTAGATACCAAGCTTGATGCAAAAATAGATATCCCTCCACTTCTAGAAGCATCCTCTGAGGAGACCCATACAGTTGAAGTCAGTGAGAGTGCAGGAACCACGTTTGACGCAAAAATAAAATGTTCACATCCTGCAACTGTACATGTGATGCACAGCACCGAGATGCAGGAAGATTCTGCGCCCACCCATGCAGATCAAGTTAGTGAGAGTTTAGACACCAAGCTTGATATCGAACTAAAATCTCTTCCACCTGTAGAAGTAGCCTCAGAAGAGACTTCAGACAGTGTCTCAGAACAGGTGACGCAGAGCACTGAGACACAGGAGCTCCAGGAAGATACCATGACCACCCCTACAGATGAATTTAGGGAAAGTTTAGAGACAAAGTCGGGTGCTAAAATAAAGTCTCCACCCCTAGAAGCACTTTTCAGTGCTCTAAAGAAGTCCAGTCTTTGCAAACACCCCCTGTCTCATACAATGCGCTCAAATGTCAAAGAGTTTCTGGAAGTAGAGGATTCTTTAGAAATCATGAAAAAAGACTGTGACTTTGGTGTGACAGAGAGTATTGAGTGTACCTTAGACCTGGAGACCCCGATTATTGTTGAGGATATGGAGATTGGCCACTGTATTGTGGAGGTTGTGGGAGAGAATGGGGAAGATGTGGATATGGATAGTGATCTGGAAATCATAGACAACTCTGAGGTGCCAGAGAAGACAGTCCAGCTAACCAAAGGGTCTGAAGAAGAGTGTCGTCAGGATAAAAGTGAAGCTGGTACTGAAAAGAAAGGCACAAGTTCCTCTAACCAAGACAGCACAAATAGTGACAACCAGGAAGCTGCTAAAAAGACACCGGGTAGCCCGGAAAAACCCAAGAAACAGCAGATGAACCCTCAGGCCCGGACTAAAGCCAGACTAGCAGCGCTAGCTGAGCAAAAGGCGGCTGCCTCCAAAAAAGCGAGCAGGCAGCTTAACCTCCTGGCCCTATGTGAGGAAATAGCGGACGATATCGCCACTGACACCATGCTAATAAAGACGAAGGAGGAGGAGGAGGAAAAGGTTGTAACAGTTGAGGCTGAACCCATTAAGGAGCCAGAATGCCCACCGCCTTTCACACAGGCTGAGACGGTCTCTATCCCTCCAACTCCTGCCGGGCCCGAGGAGCCCTCTACCCCAGTTGTACCCACTGCTGCAGAGCCTGCTCCAGCCAAGCCCCCAGCTCCAGAGCCACCACAGAGGCCGCTTCTTCATCAGCCAAGTGACGGTGCCCCCTCAAAATCCACGAGAAGAAGAAACTTACCAGGTTCCAGAGGCTGCGGCAGGTGGAGCTGCAGCGGGAGAAGAATATGTCCTGGACCATGGTAAAGAAGCTGAAGTCGGATCAGGCCAATCATAAGATGTTTCCAGAGACTGAGGCCAAACCTGCCCCCCCATTACTGTCCACTCCAGCAGCAGCACCCCTCCCAGTGACCACAACACCCCCACCCCCCTCAGCCAGTCCAGCAGCACCCACAGTAGCTGCACCCTCTCCTGCCCCAGCCCCAACCAACCCAGCTGTAAGCCTAAAGCTTGAGCCCCCCAAAGTTGAGCCCCCCAAAGTTGAGCCCTCCAAAGTTGAGCCCTCCAAAGTTGAGCCCCCCAAAGTGACCCCAAGTAAGGGACCCACCCTTAGAAAGAGGACGCTTCCAGCAGTACCCCCGCCGATGCCCAACGGGCTGAAAGCTCAGAAGGCCAAGCCTGTGGCAGAGTATAAGCCTTACAAAGCCAGGCCCAAGTACTCTTTTGATGACTTTGAACTGGATGACGAGCCGAAACCCTCACTGCAGAAGGCAGAACTACCCATCGTGCAGAGGGCAGCAGTGAGACCAACATCTACCACCATTCAGAGGGCAGCAGTGAGACCTACACCTACCACCATTCAGAGGGCAGCAGTGACACCTACATCTACCACCATTCAGAGGGCAGCAGTGGCCAAAAATGGCAAACATGAGGTAACTTTCTTGAACGATGATCTAAAATGATAAAAGGCATTTTTTGTGTGGCAAAAACTGTATTGAAATTCATTCTAGAAAATGTATTCTAAACCTGTTCTCCTCCTTCCACAGGACTCAAAACCTACCGGTCAGAAAACAGCGGTGCCTACCATGCAGAAGCCAGGAGTACCTACCGGCCAGAAGACGGCAGTACCTACCATGCAGACGCCAGGAGTACCTACCGGCCAGAAGACGGCAGTACCTACCGGCCAGAAGACGGCAGTACCTACCGGCCAGAAGACGGCAGTACCTACCGGCCAGAAGCCGGCAGTACCTACCGGCCAGAAGCCGGCAGTACCTACCGGCCAGAAGACGGCAGTACCTACCGGCCAGAAGCCGGCAGTACCTACCGGCCAGAAGACGGCAGTACCTACCGGCCAGAAGACGGCAGTACCTACCGGCCAGAAGACGGCAGTACCTACCGGCCAGAAGACGGCAGTACCTACCGGCCAGAAGACGGCAGTACCTACCATGCAGAAGCCGGCAGTACCTACCATGCAGAAGCCGGCAGTACCTACCATGCAGAAGCCGGCAGTACCTACCATGCAGAAGCCGGCAGTACCTACCGGCCAGAAGACGGCAGTACCTACCGGCCAGAAGCCGGCAGTACCTACCGTGCAGAAGCCAGGAGTACCTACCGTGCAGAAAACGGTTGTACCTACCACTCAGAAGACCATACCAACTGTGCAGAAGGCAGTTGTGACAAAACCTACAGTGCAGAATGCAGTAGAGACACCGACCCCTATGCCCAAAAATGGCAAACATGAGGTAACTTTCTTGGTTTTTATTCTACTTGAAGTGCTATCAGAAATGTTTGTTCAAAGCGACTTATAGTACAATGAGTGCATACATTTTTTTTTATATCCCTGTGGGATTTGAACCCACGACCTGCTAGAGCTTGGCACTAGGAATGCTCTTACCCACATCCTTATAATTGATCTAAAAAATGGTCTTGTGTGTGGTACAAGACACACATTTATTTGATCAATTATAACTGTCTTCATCTCCCCTCCTCCCACATGACTCCAAACTCACTGTGCAGAAGGCAGAAGTGCTTAAACCCACTGTACAGAAGGCAGCAGTGGTACCTACACTTACCCCTCAAACTGAGCAGAAAGCAGAAGCATCACCTACACCCAAAACTGGCAAAGATGAGGTAACATCATCGGACCTATTCTTTCTTTATTAGTAAGAATGGTATTTTTCTTTATCGATTATATTGAAATCCATTCAATAACTCTACAGGAGCCGGTTTCCCAAACTTAGCCCAGGGCACTTCAGTGACACATTAGAAGCAGCGTGGATTATCATAGAGCTGTTTTCATGCCTAACATAATTTTGGTGATGCAATTTATCCCTCTTAACCTCTTCTCTTTCTACAGGATTCCATAGCACCAGTGTCTTCCCCCCCGTTTGAAGAGGCCCCAAGAGATTCTGTTGACAAGGATCAGTGTGAAGAAAAGCCTACTGGTAATCTCATGTCTGATAACATCCAACCAAATCACATTTTGAATGGTGTTATAACTAGTGTGCTTTATCAATTTACCTGATTTTGCTAACCGTTACTTTGGACAAAATCAAGACGTAAATATTCTGGTAATGCTTTTTATATAAAAAATCTGAAATTACAGCTCAATTTGAGCAAATTCTGAATTTGCAATTAATCACAGCAAATCCTGCAATTAACTCTGTTACGTTTTTTAAATAGTTTGACAGCCCTAGTTGTAACATATCGTCATATCCTCAAAGTGTAACAGGCTTTCTTACAGAATCTGTCTCTTTCATCTCAGTTACTGAGATTAAACCAGCATCCCCAGAGGTCAAGACAACAACAGAATCCTCTGACTCGTAAGAATTTACACTCAAATTGCAATTAATCTTTTCCACACAAAAACAATTTTCCAGAGTTAATTCGAACAATTTCTGTGTTTCCTTGGTAGTGTGGTCGTGCAATCAGCAGATAATAGCAGTCCCCTCTCTGACGCATGTCTGCAGAAAGAGATAAAAAAACTAAAGGAGGCCGACAAAGAGGAAAATCAAACCATCATTGTGAGTGTTTTGGTCCTTTGCCGAATACTGCCCACTGTATTACTGTACTTTGAATAGTTCTCTTTTGTAAAAGATGGGTGTTGTCCAAAGACTATGTTCCTACCATGGTCCCAGATCTGTTTGTGCTCTTGCCAACTCACTCGCTGTTGTTGCCAAGCATTTGGCGTGACAATGATTGACGAGTTGACATGATAGCACAAACAGACTGGCACTCAGGCTAGTAAGTTCCTGTAATCATGTAGAATATTGGTACCGTATGTATGTCAGAACTGATCCAGTCTGTGTGTCGTCTCCTAGGATGCAGGGCAGAAGCACTTTGGAGCAGTGACCTGCAGTGTGTGTGGGATGCTGTATTCCGCTGCCAACCCAGAGGATGAGTCCCAGCACCTGCACTTCCACAACCAGTTCATCAGTGCTGTCAGATATGTGGTGAGAAGGAGCGGTCTCCCACAGCAGAAGTAGTCAAAAGTAGTGCACTACTGTGTACAGGGAATAGGGAGCCGTTTGGGACGCAGGCCATGTGTGCCAACTCCACCTAACACGTCACCTCTGACTCAAACAACATCTCTCACACACATCATGCATCTCTCAACCTATAAAACACTGATTTATCATGTCGTCCACAGGGGTGGAAGAAGGAGAGGATTCTGGGAGAGTACCCCGATGGCAAGATCATCCTTGTCCTTCCAGATGACCCCAAATATGCACTGAAGAAGGTATGTGTGCTTCAGGCTCCAACTTTACACACAAAAACTTTTACTGTAATACGATCAAAATATAAGAGCATTATAGATCTTAAATATCTTTTGAAGCTCCTGATATACATCACTACATATCACAAGAGTTTGTTTGGCCTGTAGTCCAGGGTTATATTCACTAGGCATCAAACGTAAGAAAACTTACCGTAACGTTGAGGGATAAAAAAACTCTGGTTTTCATAGCAAAACGTTTTCTGTTGCAAAACATTTTGATACTGTGTGCACTAATGAATACGACCCTGCAAAGAAGTCTCACAGTCTGTTGGTTGTGTTGTCAGGTTGAGGAGATCAGAGAGATGGTGGACAATGACCTGGGCTTCCAGCAGGTGGAGACCAAGTGTCCCTCCCAGACCAAAACCTTCCTGTTCATCTCCAATGACAAGAAGGTGGCTGGGTGCCTAATTGCTGAGCACATTCAGGAGGTGAGCGATACGTCTGTGTGAGTTGGGGCTGTACTACTTCTCCCCTAGTACTTGTTGAGTGTTGTAGTATTCTCTATAGAGCTCAGTGGGAGCGTTTCCCAAGCAGTCACAAGTATAGGGATATCACAGTAGACTGTCTGCTCAGTCTGAGTCAGTATAACACTAGTAATTAGTCAGTCCTATAAATAGGACTGCAGGCAGTTTGTTCCCAATTTATTTCACCGCAGGTTCATGTCATTATAAAAGCCTTATTGTTTCCCATGGAGCCCATGTAAGTGATCACGTAGTACTGGATGCAGTATCCGTCACCTAGCTTGTATTGCAATAACAAAGCCAGGAGTATGTCATTGGCTAATTACTGTAGAAGCTGTTTTGTTGTCTGATTGTAAAATTCTGGTACCGTGGCCATTGTGAGAGCAGGCTAAATGAATAATAGTCAAACGAGTGAATGAGTGGGTGTGTGGAGTGATTTACCGCACAGAGTAGTGTGCTTATCTCTCCCTCTGCCCCATGGTGGAAACTGGGATGTCACCAGGCAGATTAAAAACTTGGCACAGCTGATACAGAGTGCTGAAAATGGAAGGGGTGTGGGACCTCTGAGTGTGTGTGTTTCTGTCCGCGAATGTGTGTTTTGGGATGATCTGCCGATACGGGAAGTGTGTGTTTGAAATGCGAGGTGGACATTTTATCGTAATTATGTATTCGCTCTTGTTGCGTGTGTGTGTGCAGGGCTACAGGGTGATCGAGGAGGCGGTGCCCGAGGGCTCGGATGGAGAGAAGGTGATGTTTGAGCGTCAGAGAGCCTGGTGCTGTTCCACCACCCCAGAGCCAGCCCTCTGTGGCATCAGCCGTATCTGGGTCTTCAGCATGTTGAGACGGAGGGGCATCGCCTCGCGCATGATCGAGTGTCTCAGGTCAGTCTTACTTGGGCGTGAATTGTAGCTGCAACACTTTTCTTTTGTGTGTGTGTGTGTGTGTGTGTAAAAATCTACAGAATTTCATCCTTCAGTCACCTATATAAACTGCTCCCCACCGGAGACGGTTCAATCCCTGCGTCCACCTTTCCTGCTGTACTTCCACTTGCCTGTCTCCACCTCTGTTTCGGACTGTCAAAATACACTGCTCAAAAAAATAAAGGGAACACTAAAATAACACATCCTAGATCTGAATGAATGAAATAATCTTATTAAATACTTTATTCTTTACATAGTTGAATATGCTGACAACAAAATCACACAATAATTATCAATGGAAATCAAATTTATCAACCCATGGAGGTCTGGATTTGGAGTCACCCTCAAAATTAAAGTGGAAAACAATCACACTACAGGCTGATCCAACTTTGATGTAATGTCCTTAAAACAAGTCAAAATGAGGCTCAGTAGTGTGTGTGGCCTCCACGTGCCTGTATGACCTCCCTACAACGCCTGGGCATGCTCCTGATGAGGTGGCGGATGGTCTCCTGAGGGATCTCCTCCCTGGACTAAAGCATCCGCCAACTCCTGGACAGTCTGTGGTGCAATGTGGCGTTGGTGGATGGAGCGAGACATGATGTCCCAGATGTGCTCAATTGGATTCAGGTTTGGGGAACGGGCGGGCCAGTCCATAGCATCAATGCCTTCCTCTTGCAGGAACTGCTGACACACTCCAGCCACATGAGGTCTAGCATTGTCTTGCATTAGGAGGAACCCAGGGCCAACCGCACCAGCATATGGTCTCACAAGGGGTCTGAGGATCTCATCTCGGTACCCAATGGCAGTCAGGCTACCTCTGGCGAGCACATGGAGGGCTGTGCGGCCCCCCAAAGAAATGCCACCCCACACCATGACTGACCCACGCCAAACCGGTCATGCTGGAGGATGTTGCAGGCAGCAGAACGTTCTCCACGGCGTCTCCAGACTCTGTCACGTCTGTCACGTGCTCAGTGTGAACCTGCTTTCATCTGTGAAGAGCACAGGGCGCCAGTGGCGAATTTGCCAATCTTGGTGTTCTCTGGCAAATGCCAAACGTTATGCACGGTGTTGGGCTGTAAGCACAACCCCCACCTGTGGACGTCGGGCCCTCATACCACCCTCATGGAGTCTGTTTCTGACCGTTTGAGCAGACACATGCACATTTGTGGCCTGCTGGAGGTCATTTTGCAGGGCTCTGGCAGTGCTCCTCCTGCTCCTCCTTGCACAAAGGCGGAGGTAGCAGTCCTGCTGCTGGGTTGTTGCCCTCCTACGGCCTTCTCCACGTCTCCTGATGTACTGGCCTGTCTCCTGGTAGCGCCTCCATGCTCTGGACACTACGCTGACAGACACAGCAAACCTTCTTGCCACAGCTCGCATTGATGTGCCATCCTGGATGAGCTGCACTACCTGAGCCACTTGTGTGGGTTGTAGACTCCGTCTCATGCTACCACTAGAGTGAAAGCACCGCCAGCATTCAAAAGTGACCAAAACATCAGCCAGGAAGCATAGGAACTGAGAAGTGGTCCGTGGTCACCACCTGCAAAACCAGTCCTTTATTGGGGGTGTCTTGCTAATTGCCTATAATTTCCACCAGTTGTCTATTCCATTTGCACAACAGCATGTGCAATTTATTGTCAATCAGTGTTGCTTCCTAAGTGGACAGTTTGATTTCACAGAAGTGTGATTGACTTGGAGTTACATTGTGTTGTTTAAGTGTTCCTTTATTTTTTTGAGCAGTGTAATTGTCAAAAGTGTACACATAAAATGTAAAATATATATTTAAATCTGTAGTTTCTTCTCGTATTGCCCTCCTCAGGAACAACTTCATTTACGGCTCCTACCTGAGCAAGGAGGAGATTGCCTTCTCCGACCCCACGCCCGACGGGAAGCTCTTCGCTACACACTACTGCGGCACCTCGCAGTTCCTGGTTTATAACTTTGTCAGTGGAACTCGTTCAGATCAACCAAGTCGGAGTGTGGTGTAAGCAATCGCATCAAGGTGGATTTTTGCTGAGGCCCAGTGAGACTTGCCCTCACCAACTAACCAACCAATCTCTGGATCTTGTCGTGGGGACAGCCTGTCACAAGCACATTGTGGTTCTTTTAGACTGAAGGGTTAGACTCAGGCTGACTCTTCTGAGGGGACATCTAGGTTTTTAATCTCAGGTTGAAAACAACGTGTTGTTTGAAAAATATTAAAATTCTCCCTTTAATCCATGCATAGTATTTTGAGACAAAGAATATTTTTCTTTATGTTTTTTAAATAAGAAACCAGCGTTTTATTGGAAGTATTAAAGAGTTTACATGCATGAAACTTGACAGCAATAGAATACAGAGTATTTGTTAATTCATAATTTTGAATTATGAACCCCCATTTCAAACATTTAAAAAAAAATGGAGAGATACACTACATTTTACTCAAATGGTTCTAAAACAATGCTGTGGTCCTGTTCTAATAATGCATTTAATTAATTGTAGCCTCTTAAAACAGGTTAAAAGTTGCTGTATTAAGATGAAGAGTTATTCCTCTTGTGTACACAAGGGAATGTTCTTACACACATCCATGTTCATCATCTCTTGACATTTCATGCAGTGATATTATGACTCCATTATGTGATGGAGTACATTACTATAAGAGGTCACTGTCACACAATTTCTCATGTGTTTGTTTGATTCTGGTGAGTTTTTACTCACTATTTTCTTCACATGAAATTGTAATTCTCAGTCTTGCTGCCATGTGTCCTAATCATGTCCATTATTAAAAGGGAGAGTCCTTTTTTGGATCGTTATCCCTAGGCGGTAGCATGGACGGACTAGCAGGCAGGGAAACGGAGGTAATAACGTTGGTTGGATTTCTAGATGGGACATTTTGCTGTAGTGCTCCCATTCAAAGCTCTTTACCCAAGTTGCCTCAGAAATATATCTAACTGTAGAGAAGTTAAATTTGAGCCATGATATAAGTGAATTGGCAAGGCAGTGAGCATTTGCTTGTTTCTTCCGCTGTGTATGTTTGTGCCTACAGTGAATCATGAACCTGACTGATGGACTGACTTGTGATACTGTAGACTTCCTCAAAAGTTCTCGTTTAAACTGCCCTCAACAGCATTTTTTTCCTTGAATTCAAATGTTTGATGCTTTATGATTTCTTCTATCGCTAGAAAGTTTTATCAATGAGGTCATGCATTGTCCTAAATGCGAATAATAACTAAGAGTTCAAAGTAAATCATGTGATATGAATAATATCAACAATGCCATTGAAAGGGGTTTAAAAGCTTCGGGTTATTTGGTTTTTGAGGGAGTTGAAAACATCCATGTCAAGGATTATTATCACAGCAAACCAAGGGACTGTTGCTCAGCCATCAGAAAGGGTTGTGATTCATACATTTTCTTGTATCCATGGGATTTATTCATTCATCACATTGCCCTCCATGTTAAAACATTTTCTTTTAGAAATATTGTGTCGTGTAAGAAAACTAAATGGATTTATACAGAGCTGTCATGTAAATAGTTATTTAAAAATAAACATTTTGAAAAACTATCCTGCTATGGGTAAATTGATTTAAGTTGAGATGTCTCACAGTTTAGTGAGCATGAATGTTGAGCATGAATGTAGCAATCATAATGTTATAGCTAACGTTGACAAGGAAAGCTTCATGGTTACATATCACTCGACTCTATACCACCTTGGAGTAGGTTGGGTGATGAAGGCTTGTTCTACCACCTAGTGGACAAAGGACATGACAACATATTTTCTCTGTTCTGGGTTACCAGTGGTGGCCACTACAGACAAAGCCCAATGTTACCATGAAGTTTGATGAGATTTTTATCTTATCAGTCATGGTGGCTCTGTTTGATAGACAGGTTGCTATCTCTCTTGCTGTTGAATGTTCTAATTAGAGCCACAGTCATTACCCCAACAGCATGAGTGGGTGGGTGTTGTATTACTTTCAGTCCCATGTGTTAGAATAGTCAGTTACACATTTCCTTATGAGTTTCATATCAGCACTCTGAGACTGGCTGACACTAGAAGAGGAAATAATTGATGCTACGACACCAGTCATAACTCAATGGACCCGACCCGGCAACCATTGCGACTAAAAGGGATTTGGGGATTTTAATCTGGCCACCATGTTCTCATTCTGTGTCTTTGTAGATGGATCGACGTAAACGCTCTCCTGTTAGTGCATTCCACAGCTCTCCTGTCACAACACCAGGCCTGCTCGAAGGTTACTTCAGAGAAAAATAAATAACCTTAGAACAACATGGACACTTCCTCAGACGGAGGGCGTGAGAAAACACTGAGCTACGTTGATCCTCAGAGCTGCTCTGATACTGATCAGGAAAAACTGTGGAAATGACTTAACATTTATAACTAAAACATAACAGGCCAGCAGAAAGATCAAAACCAGGAGGTTAATCTCCATTACAGTGTAATAAATGACTACTTCCAAATGCTATATAGAGGAAATATAGTTAATATAATTATTTCCACAAATGCAGGTTCTGCTGATTAGCCACTAAACGTGACCACACACATAATCAGTATATTCACCCAAAATGTGCATCTACAGCAGATGAGCCCTTTACAGGTTAACTTGGTACACTCGTCAACCGGTGGCTACATTAAACAAAGAGAATAGACAAACAGGGTGGACAAAAACATGTATAGATTTTGTTTTGTTTTATTGACAAATTACAAAAATTCAGTAAAGAAACACTCAATAGAACAATAAATCACAGCTGCCAGAAATGTACATGTATGATACAAGTAGTGTAATAAAAGTTGATTTGTTATTGCAAGTTATGCTTATGGCTATTGTTTGTAAATGCTAATCTAGAGATGTATGCTTTCTGAATTCACTCTATACTTTATGAATTCACTCTCATGTAATGATGCAAGAGAAATGCATTTGCACAAATAAATTAACTGTACAGCTAATACACTATACAATATTAAGTACCAGGGGGTTACTTACAGACAATACATTTCTAGATCTTGTGATCAAGCACTGTTTTGACCACACTGCACAGGCATGACAATGAATCTTGTAGAGGGGTCGTTCCACCAATTAGGTGCCTTTTGAGTAGCGTAACTTGTTGAAACAGAACAAACATTTTATTTCACCTAATTTAAACATTCTGTCATAAAGAGCTTAATAAACTTAACTTAATAAAAAATATGTTTTCCCATCTCAAAATGTTAAAACCCTGTTACAAATGACCATAACAGGGTTGACGGCTTCATCTTAAATCATCCATAAATCCCCTTGTGACAGGGGGAGGCAATTGAATGCAGGCTTCACAAATAAATTGGAATTGTTAAAACATTTATAGCCTGTCTATCTGTGGGTAACAGCGTTGTTGTGTTATGACCTGCTCAGTTTTCCACCACAAAACACCAGAAAATTGACCAAAAAAGGAATTGTTTCACCATACAGTGAGGGAAAAAAGGATTTGATCCCCTGCTGATTTTGTATGTTTGCCCACTGACAAAGAAATTATAATAATAAATAATATATAATATGCCATTTAGCAGACGCTTTTATCCAAAGCGACTTACAGTCATGCGTGCATACATTTTAGTGTATGGGTGGTCCCGGGGATCGAACCCACTACCTTGGCGTTACAAGCGCCGTGCTCTACCAGCTGAGCTACAGAGGACCACAAGACCTCCATTATCAGTCTATAATTTTAATGGTAGGTTTATTTGAACAGTGAGAGACACAATAACAACAAAAAAATTCCAGAAAAACGCATGTCAAAAATGTTATAAGTTGATTTGCATTTTAATGAGGGAAATAAGTATTTGACCCCTCTGCAAAACATGACTTAGTACTTGGTGGCAAAACCCTTGTTGGCAATCACAGAGGTCAGACGTTTCTTGTAGTTGGCCACCAGGTTTGCGCACATCTCAGGAGGGATTTTGTCCCACTCCTCTTTGCAGATCTTCTCCAAGTCATTAAGGTTTCGAGGCTGACGTTTGGCAACTCGAACCTTCAGCTCCCTCCACAGATTTTCTATGGGATTAAGGTCTGGAGACTGGCTAGGCAACTCCAGGACCTTAATGTGCTTCTTCTTGAGCCACTCCTTTGTTGCCTTGGCCGTGTGTTTTGGGTCATTGTCATGCTGGAATACCCATCCACAACCCATTTTCAATGCCCTGGCTGAGGAAAGGAGGTTCTCACCCAAGATTTGATGGTACATGGCCCCGTCCATCGTCCCTTTGGTGCAGTGAAGTTGTCCTGTCCCCTTAGCAGAAAAACACCTCCCAAAGCATAATGTTTCCACCTCCATGTTTGACAGTGGGGATGGTGTTCTTGGGGTCATAGGCAGCATTCCTCCTCCTCCAAACACGGCGAGTTGAGTTGATGCCAAAGAGCTCCATTTTGGTCTCATCTGACCACAACACTTTCACCCAGTTCTCCTATGAATCATTCAGATGTTCATTGGCAAACTTCAGACGGGCATGTATATGTGCTTTCTTGAGCAGGGGGACCTTGTGGGCGCTGCAGGATTTCAGTCGTTCATGGCGTAGTGTGTTACCAATTGTTTTCTTAGTGACTATGGTCCCAGCTGCCTTGAGATCATTGACAAGATCCTCCCGTGTAGTTCTGGGCTGATTCCTCACCGTTCTCATGATCATTGTAACTCCACGAGGTGAGATCTTGCATGGAGCCCCAGGCCGCGGGAGATTGACAGTTCTTTTGTGTTTCTTCATTTGCGAATAATCGCACCAACTGTTGTCACCTTCTCACCAAGCTGCTTGGCGATGGTCTTGTAGCCCATTCCAGCCTTGTTTAGGTCTACAATCTTGTCCCTGACATCCTTGGAGAGCTCTTTGGTCTTGGCCATGTTGGAGAGTTTGGAATCTGATTGATTGATTGCTTCTGTGGACAGGTGTCTTTTATACAGGTAACAAGCTGAGATTAGGAGTACTCCCTTTAAGAGTATGCTCCTAATCTCAGTTTGTTACCTGTATAAAAGACACCTGGGAGCCAGAAATCTTTCTGATTGAGAGGGGGTCAAATACTTATTTCCCTCATTAAAATGCAAATCAATTTATAACATTTTTGACATGCGTTTTTCTGGGTTTTGTTGTTGTTATTCTGTCTCTCACTGTTCAAATAAACATACCATTAAAATTATAGACTGATCATTTCTTTGTCAGTGGGCAAACGTACAAAATCAGCAGGGGATCAAATACTTTTTTCCCTCACTGTATTAAAACGAGAGTTGAGTTCACGTAATAGGACTCACCTTTTTTTTCTTAAAATGAATCACTAATCACATGAAATAAATAACAATATTCAGAAATGACTCATTTCTATGTCAAAGCAACAAAATAACTAGGGCTTTACAATGATGGTGAAAACTTGGATACATTTTGGGGTTAAGTGGGTTAAAATCTTCCTAGAAGTCACAGAGAATGCATAGAGCAACATGTCAAAATGCTGAATTTTGGTCACTTTAGCAAGTCTTTATTTATATAAAAATCTGATTTATTGAATTTTCCATGTGGTCTATATTAAAGGGAACTTGATTTAATATAGCAGGCTTTTAAATTCAATATTTGTGCACAGTTTCTACTTAAAATATCAATGGGGCGCGCAAAAGGCGCTTATTTTGTGGAACGACCCAGAGGCATGTTAGGTTCTGAGTGAAGGGGATTGCCATTGCGTGACATCTGAGTGAAGGGGATTGCCATTGAGGGACATCTGAGTGAAGGGGATTGCCATTGAGGGACATCTGTGAGGACCTGATCTGTTTAAAGCGTTTTAAACAAGATTACAGTAATGTACAGGATGCTCATTCTTAGGACAGCCCACCTACCTAGTGCTAATGGAGAGTGGGAAATACAGAGTACACAGAAAATACACAGTCAAGGTGTTATTGTAAAAATATGTACAGATGCTATATTTACAGAATATATTAAAAGGTATTAAAAGTTGAACATGGCATAACAGATTGTTGAGTAAAATGTTTGTTTGAAAAATTTACAATTCACATGATATAAAAAAAACAAGTGAAATAAGTTTCCCCCATTAGTGTTGTCTATTCCACCAAAGTTATTGTAACATTTATAATTTCTTAACAATCCATTACAATGTGTTATGATATCATGCTGTATAAGCCATAGTATTGGCAACATTAATGTTCAGGCACAAAGTATTCATTATTAACTTTATCCCACAGGACACACTGAGTCTTATCCATCTTAAAGAAATATACGACATCTCCTTGTACCTTGCATGCCCTCATTAATAAGCTGGCTTTAGCAGAGAGCCCATATCTAATTGTGTCACAGTTACAGGATGGGGCAGTGCTGGCCACAGGAGAAGTAGAGCATCTCTAGTGCATCTGGCTCCTGAGGAATCTTCTTGACATCTGTCTGTCCTTTGCCAGGCTGACCTTTGCCAGGCTGGACCACCACAACCTTTCCACGTCCCAGGCCTTCTATCACAGGGTGTACTTTATTATCTGGCATCTTGAAGTCAATAGGGGCAAAAGCTGGCAGTGTTCCATTCTTCTCAGCCAACAACTTGGGTTCCTCTGCCTTGTCTTTACTGTCCTTTGAGATGTCACCAATGGCACTGCCCTTGCTGACAGGGCTTAGGTCATCCTGGTACGGGTCTGAGTCACAGCCATGAGGCAGGTTGAAATAGGTGCACTTTGCCACCAAAGGCTTCACAGTCTTCACCATGTCCTCCCAATCGGTGTGACCGAAAAGGGAGTAAGGAACATATTTTGTATCTTTGCACTCATCTTCAATTGATGCAGATGTGTTCTTGTTTATATTAATAGGCTCTGAGACAGACTTTCTGATCACGCTCTCTCTGAGGAGCCACCTGTTTTCGTCTATCAGGACACAGTCTCCAGGCCTGACCTGTGCATTGAAGGCGATACACCGCGTTGGCTCACTGTATGTGTCAAAAGAGCTTGTGGCAGTGAAGTATGATAAGTCAGACATGACTTTGGTCTGTGCATTATGGAATGGAGAAAGGCTGATCTTACCAGGGAATTCTCTGGACTTTGGTCTTGGGACAGATAAAGGCTGACTTTCACTGGCAAGGACTTTTTCATTTGTATCTTTCTTCCCATAAAGCCTTTCAATAGTTCTCCTGACAAAGCCTTTCGTGATGGATTTCTTCAGGGAATCATCCTCAACACTGGACATCTCAGTTGACATCAGTGATCGATGACCACCGTCAGAAGTCTCTGGTCTGTTGTCAGACAGATCTGAGCTGTTTGGGCTGGGTAGTCTTGTTTGTCCATACTGACTGTCCACAACGCTTTTTGCCATAAACATTTCCTTTATTGTCTTGACCCTATTTCCCTCAGGCTCTCTAGTTATACAGCCATCATAGCTAAATGCTAGCGAGGAGGATCGTGGAGCTGGGGGGGACATGACTACAGTTTCTGACGTATTTATAGGCCACATTGTCCTTTTACAAGTGTGCACAGGAGCTTTGTCTTGCTCTTTGACATCCTTAACAACATAATTGGTTGTTTTCATCTCAGATGCTTTCTCCATGAACTTGTCAAGCTCAGCTTGTTCATTAGATAGATGGGATACGTTTGTTAAATCATCACCATCTGAGACAGCGGGAACCTTTATGTGGCCAAACGGTTTGATGCCAGTTGTCTCTATAGTAATGATTTTCCTTTGCTCTACATCAGCAATCTTCATATCCAGTAGTTTTACTCGCTCTGCTACAGATGGTAATGGTTCCTCAAAACGGTTGGTTGTTTTTGCTTCAGTCGTTTCGTAATTCGTATCCTCCTCAAACGGCTGTTCCTGATACTCTGCATAGCTCTCATCCTCTACGCCAACATGTTCTGCCTCAGAGCTAGACAGCTTCTCTTCATAGTGTACTTGCTTCTCTGTGCTACGCTGATTATCCTCAACGTTGACTTCTTCTGCAGTATCAGACTGTTGTTCAAAGCTAACATGCTGCTCACTATCCTTATCCATCCTGTCAACACTAGAATGCTGTTTGACCAAGCTAGGCTGCATTTCTATGACAGTAGACACTATTTCTTTTTGAGTAGTCTGCTTCATCCATAAGTGAGTCTGCTCATCCTTCACGTTAATGTGTGCATTTGCATTGGGAAGGTCATGTGCGTGGCTTTCCTCTTCCTCCTCTAAGCTAGCCTGGTCGTCTTCAGGGATAAACTCTCTTTCCTCTCTACTGACCTGCATCTCTATACATTTAACCCCTTTCTCTTCATGACTTGGTTGGTTCTCAATGTGACATTCAAGATCTTCCTCTAAGCTAGCCTGCTCTTCTTCAAGACGAGACATGCTTTCCTCACTGCTAACCTTTACATCCGTACATTTAACCTCAGGCTCTTCATGGTTTGGTTGGTTCGCAACATGACATTCCAGCTCTTCATCTGAGCTAGCCTGGTCTTCTTTAGGGGTGGACTTTCCATTCTCACTGCTATCCTGCAGGTCCAAGCATTTGACCTTTGGGTCCTCATGGTTTTGGCTTATGTGACACTCACGTTCTTCCTCTGAGCTAGCCTGCTCCTCAGGGGTGGACTCTCTTTCCTCACGGCTAACCTGCAGCCCAAAATAGCTTGGCTGATCCTCTATGTAACATTGTTGCTCTTCCTTCAACCATTCCTCCTCCATACATTTATTTTCTGACTCCACATGGCTAATTTGGTCCTCAACATGACATTTCTGTTCTTCCTCTGAGCTAGCCTGGTCTTTTTCTACGCTTTCCTTACAGCTGACCTGCAGCTCCATAAATGTAACCTCCTGCCCCACATGACTTGGTGGGTTCTCAATGTAGTATTCCTGCCCTTCTTCCAAGCTTTTCTCCTCCTTACTGCTAACTTTCAACTCAACACATTTAACCTCTGGCTCCTCATGGTGGTTTGAGCTACCCTGGGCTTGTTCAGCGGTGGACTCTCCTTCCTCATTGCTAACCTGCAGCTCCATACATTTGATCTCTTGCTCCACATGTGGGTTCTCAATGTAGTATTCCAGATCTTCCTCCAAGCTTTCCTCCTCCTTACTGCTAACCTTCAACTCAACACATTTAACCTCTGGCTCCTCATGGTCGTTTGGTTGGTTCTCAAATTGACCTTCGTGTTTTTCCTCTGAGCTAGCCTGGTGATGTTCAGCAGTGGACTTTCCTTCCTCATTACTAAGCTGGAGCTCCATCATTTTGATATCTTGCTCCACATGTGGGTTCTCAATGTAGTATTCCTGCTCTTTCTTCAAGCTTTCTTCCTCCTCCACATAGCTTGATTGTATGTCCCCATCCTTCTCTTTAGCGTCCACAGGACAGGCTGGCTTGTCCAAATAGCCATCATGCAATGCTAAACTGTAAGCTTGCTCTATCTCTGAGGATGTCTGTTCTTCATCATGGTCAACCTGTTTGTGTGCACATTTAGCCTCCTCTTCTTCCCAGTTGTCCTGCTCAAGTTCAGAACCTTCCTTATTCGCTGCCTGTCTGTTTATGTGGCAAATATAATCCTCTTTAAAGCTTTGTTCTTCTGAGGAGAAGTACTGCTCTTGCCTACTGCTTGGGTTCTCTGGGATTGGTGACATTGTATTTTCAGCCACCTCTTTGGGATGGTGAATATTAGTAAATCTTTTAATATTGGATTTATCAACATTAGCTTCATTATTAAGCACATTATCATTGGCAGCCTCTTCCTTGGGGACTGCAGTAGAATTGGCATTTACCCCTCCCTCTGGGGATGACTCCACTTTTTCATTAGCTTTTTTAGACATTTCTATTTCATCCCCCTCCATACTTATGCTCACCCCTGTCGGAAGGGCTGTCAATGCTTCCTTGAGCTTTTCAGGCACATCAAGCTCATTTATTAGCTCATCGATATCCAATGCCTTTTCTTCAATGTTGTAGTCCTCTGGGTGTGTCTCAAACAAGAGATCATGCTCTGAACTGTTCAGTGCTGAGCTGCAACTTCTGACTTTGTCATTGAGTTCCTGGAAGCCCTTCCAACTTTGCAGTAGTTGTGCTGAAGTTGACTTTTGCAAATCTGACAGGCTAGCTTTCAACTCCTCTGCATCCTCTATGTTGGCAATTTCTCTCAGAGACTCCATCATTTTCAAAGCCTCAGCACAGCTTACACTGTTTGCATTCAATTCAGGTATGTTCCAGTTAGCGAAGCTTTCCTTTAAGGTAATAACAGCTAAGAAAGCCAGGAGAGCTTTGGAGGATGACCCAAATGTAGAGGCCACATGGGAGGAGAAATCAGGTAAGCTGTTTGACTTTTCAAGACAAGATGGATGATTGTTGTGTGTGATTTGTCTAATTGACTGAATTGAGAAACAGAGCTTCTCTAGCACAGGTTTCATGTCTGGTTGGGGAGGCAGTTTTTCTGTGTATGATGGTATCTGTGTTTTTGTTAGAGGCTCCTCTGCTGTTACTTTTGTACTGGCTCCCTGATCTGAATTGCTCAGCTTATCATCACCATTTGTCTCTTCATGATTCACTAAAGTGGGACTGGGAGTTATTGGTGTCTTCTTCATAGAGGAATTGAGGTGTACTGGCTTTGACTTTGGTGAAAATGGCGTTTGGCTGCTTTTTCTTGGTAAAGGTGTCCTTTTCAAGGTGGGACTTACTGGTGATGGTTCGCTTTCCAGAGAGTGATTTCTAGATACTGGCTTTTTTTTTGCCTTGAGTCTCATAGGTGGTGACACTATTTCCAAAGACTGAGAATACGGTGACAGTCTATTTTTCAATATGCGATTACTAGGTACTGGTACCTTTTCTGAAGAGAGATTACTTCTCGTCATAAGAGTGGGTAATTTTGTTATTTCAGGTGAAACATTGTTGTGCAATTGTGTTTTCAAAGAGATATGTCTTGGTAGTTGTGTCCTTCCTTGTTGAGGACTGCTAGATAATTTGATATTTTCTGAAGTGGAGTCACTGGGTAATGAAGACTTATTTGGTAGTGATGTCTCTTCCAATGAGTGACTGTTAGGTAGTTGTGTTTTTTCTACTGTGATTTGAACAGGATTTGATAACTGGGCCTTCTCCAAAGTAGGATTACTGGATAATGAAGACTTCCCCACTGACGCTCTTCTAAGTGATAGTTGCTTTTCTAGGGAGAGATTACTGATCAATCGTGTCTTCTTCATTGGGAGTTTAGGTGATGATGTTTCTTTCAGAGTGGAGTGGTTGAACAATGTTGTTTTTTCCAATACATGGCCAGTGGGTGATAGAGCCTCCCCTGATGAGGGGCAGATTGATAAGGCTCTTTCATCTGATGTGATACTAGTAGGTGATGTCGAGATGAAACATGAGGGACAACTAGCTGATGAAGGCTCATTTAAGACATTGTTGGATATTAAGGTTTTAGCAGGCTGTGATGTCTTGTCAGATGAGAGACCATTGGAGATTGGTGCCTTATCCATCAACACTTTTTCCACAGTAGGATCACTGGATATTGAAGACTTCTCAGCTGAGGCTTTCCTGAATGATAGTTGCTTTTCCAGGGAGAGATTACTGAGCAATCGTGTCTTTTTTGTTGAGAGTTTAGGTGATGGTGGTTCTTTCAGAGTGGAGTGGTTGAACAATGTTGTCTTTTCAAATACTTGGCCAGTAGGTGACGTAGCCTTGTCTGATGAAGGACTGCTTGATAAGGGTTGTTCTTCATCAACTAAACTACTAGGTGATGAACACATTAAATATGAGGGACTGCTAGCTACTGAAGACACATCTAAGACTTTGTTGGATAATGGTGTCTTCTCCGTAGGTGTTTTAGCAGGCAGTGGTGTCTTCTCATGCGAGAGACTGTTTGAGACTGTGGTCTTCTCTATTGAGGAGCTATTTGGTACTGATTTATTTTCCAATGACAGACAATTTGTGATTGGTGACTTCTCTACTGAGATCTTCATGGGCATTGATGTTTGTTCCAATGAAGGACTGTCAGAGGATGATGGCTTTTCTACTGAGATTATTGCAGGAGGAAAGACAGAGAAACCGTTGGAGAGAGGTGGATTTTCAACTGAGGGATTAGTGTGCAACCTTTCCTGTATAGTATCACTGTGTAATGGAGTCTTTTGCAATGATGGGTCAGAAGGACATGTTAATGTTGTGTTTTCCAAAGTCAGGTTTGTCTGTGTTGCTATATTTTCAAATGTTCTATTTGGAAATGCTGTTGTTACCAAAGATGGACTACTTGGCATTTGTGTTTTTTCCTTAAAAAAACAAGACTCATCTTCTTCAATATCCATTTCACAATTGATTTCTGACACATCTGGAACAATGTCCTCCTCAGTTTCTACCTGAGACATTGTTGGTGTCTCCACATTTTGAGTTTCCTCCACTGGGTCTGGGTACACAGTTGGGAGGGCTTTCTCTAACCAGTTCTCAACATATTCATTGATATTAGAAGAGGAGGAAAGGAGTGCAGGCAGTGACATATCATGACTCTCTTTCTCAATCCTTCTCTCCTCGTGCATGGACCTCAGCATTTTCAGTGTTCCCTTCACATGGTCCTCCGTAGGAAATGAAACATGCAATAATTTATTATTTACTGAAACTGAAGTCTCATTTCTATTTTCACTAACATTTAGTTCTTTCACTGACGATGCCTTTGGGTTTTCAATATTTAATTTGATTTCCTTTCCTTTTAGTTTATTTTTGATTAGACTTCTGGCAGGTTTTGGTCCATATATTTTCCTTATGGATGCATTGCTGCTAAACCTCCCAGTTTTCAGTCTTTTATTGTTTTCAGGAGCATTTGCATTACTCTCTTTGCATCTTTTGTCTGGTGTTGTGCTCTTACGAACCTGGTTCTTTCTCACTTTGGGCTTTGACAACATTTTCTTGACTTTCTTTCCACCTTTAGTGGTGGAATTTTCTTTGCTTGCTTCAGAGACCCACTCTGGGGTCTCATTGTCTTTGGTGGGCTTGAAGAGAGGGGTTTTATGGACATTTAGTACCCTGTTTTTTAGGAGAGATCCTCCAGCCTTAAATGTGGATATGGTGAAGTCAGATGACAGAGACTGGTCAGCCCTCCGCACGCTGATTGACTCTGAGGCTGTAGAGGATCTTTCCAGCTCCATCTCTAAGTCCTTCCTGGAGGAGAAGCGGGCTGCTTCCGAGGTGGCTGGTCTCCCATACATCAGCCCATACATGGACACACCCTGGACACTGTGCTGGCTGTTAGCAAGGAAATTGTCCTGACAGGTCTGCTGCTCGTATATGTGCATTACACTTTCTCTGACTTCCTCCCCCCCATTTTGGATCTGTAAGATCTCAGCCACCCCTGATTTAAAAGTGGATTGAGTCTTATTGTAATTGTTGATATCCATAGAGCCAACTCTCCTTGGTTTAGGGACTGGCCTGCTGCTGCATTGTCTGACCATGCAGTACTCCTCTTTTACCTCTCTATTCTTAGTTGTCTCTCTGTAGGAATATGATCCAACCATGTTCTCCTGAATATCATCTCCTGATGTTGTGTTTATGTTTTCCACTGAGGCCTGCTTCTGTCTGGATCTCCTGGGACATGGGGTAGGAGCCCTCCTGAGAGAGGCCACACCAACATGTATTTTAGCATTATCCTCATCATCTCCTTCCACACTGGTAAGTCCACTGGCCTCTGGAGACATATCATCCTCATCATCATGATCATCCTTTTTAGCATTGTACCCATTGATGGTGCCCATGGCATTGGGTTGTGCTGGTGGTAGGACGTTGGACTCAGGAGAACTGATTTCCAGCTCAGACTCAGCCACACTGAGCTGGTTGGCCACACTGGACCTGGTCAGGGTGGTGGTCCAGTGGATGGTCTCCTCCTCCTTGATGGTCAGTCGTACCTTCATCTCCACCGTCATGCTGCCATCCTGGTTCACCCGAAAGGACTTCTCAATGTCATCATCACCGGGCATACAGTTGTCTGCCCCTTCATTCCCATCTCCATGGTAGGTGTCGGCGTCCGTTTCGGCCACTGACTCCAGAAAATGGCCAGCCTCCAGCTCCACAGATCCTGTATTGTTACTGGGGAGGTCACACTGACTTCCTGCAATGGAGTGGTGTATCTGATTTACAAAGTATCTCTCTGACGATGAGGAGAAAAGCCGTGATTTGCTGCTGGATACAGACTTATTTTTCCCTTTGGAGAGGATCAAAGGAGAGAGTGTGAAGAATGATGGATGGAATGTTTTTGGAGGCAAGGATGTTTCAGTAGGTCAGCAAATCCCAGAAGCAAGAAGAAAAAGAGAACAAAAACATTAGTTAGGAAAACCAGATCCACTGTCCACACAGTTCATACTGCATAATGACTGGCCGCATATGAAGAGAGTAGGTCTATGTAGGTCATCCATGGTATTATGGATGATACTAACATCTCAGCACTTTCCTACTGCTTATCCCGTACAGGTACGTAGACAGGGAGGGGATAGATTACTGCTAGACAGACAGTAGCACTGTAGATGTGACATACATTCATGTCTAACAATACACTTTCAATATTCTCAAAGTAATGCGAAACATGGCAGTTAAAAGGGATATGCTGTCCAAACTATATTTAAAACATCAAGCCAAAAACATTCTACAAAAACATACAAAATGTTGAGTGAACATAGCTAATTAGACTTACAGGGTGCTGGTTGCTTTAGTCTTTTAGATGCCATTCGTCTGGCAGGCAGCCATGTTGGAGCAGAAGATTTCTGTGACTTGTAGTTTCCAGACTTAAAGGCCTCCCGACCGGCAGCTACTACAATCCCAGAGCATAGAATCAGAGCAGGGAGCCCATCCACCTGCAGACAGACACATTTAATATTTTTATTTGTAATCTGATAATAGTGGAATTAGATTTTGATGTGAAAAACGGCATCTATTAATTATTACAATAGCTCACTTTTAAAATCATGACTTAAGGCTAACACTGTATTTATCCTAAATATTTGTACCAAATATGTACCTAAATCATGTATGTACCTAAATCATGTACAATTTGCAAAATATAGAAGTAAAAGAGTTTATATGATAAATTGAATTGATAAAATGAATTGAATTGATAAATTGATAATTCAATAAATATTGGACACCAAGGCTAAATCAATCTCATGACACATCAGCAAAAGGTGAACTTCCTGAGGTCCCTACTCCCTAGAAACAGTATCCCAGAATGCCTTCTCAGTTAATAGGCTATATGAATTAAGGAGCTTAGGACTTTCTCTTTTTCTGACTGTTATTTATGGAGCCTGTTCTGAGTCCAACTATTATGTGTCAGTCAGGCAACATGCTGCCAATAAGTTGAGGCTGGGTCACCTCCAGTCATGAGGTGAGGGCATCACAGGATAATACCAATGTTGTGTGAGGTAAGAGTTGAGTGCCTGAACCTCTAAAGGGGAGGCACACGTGTTTGGTTACAGTATCAGCTGTGGTGTCCTGCTCTAAATGGAGCTTGAGATGGAACATATGAAAGAAGTGGTACTAAACAATAACAAGCAAATCTGAATTATTATTATTATCATTAACTGTAGTGTGTCCATAGGCATGGGGAGAGCACTTACCCTTCTTCCATCTGGTGTGTGTAGTTTGACCACAGGAAAGTGCATCAACTCGGACACGTAATCCAGCAGCGCCTCAAAGGTGGGAGTGGTCCTCTTCTGTAGCATTATATTGTGTTTGACACTTGGGTCCCCATTCCGGAACACCATTAGCCTCTTAGGTGTGCGCACAATCACAGGGATATTTTTGTGCATGGGCCTGCCAGGGTTCTGTTTGGCCAGCTGCAAGGCCCGACGCCGGGCGCTCATGGGCCTGGCATGGTACCACGGTGGCAGCTTCTTACTGGCTGCTGCCATGTTGATGGGTTTGACCTTCCGCTGGTCTGAGCAGATGTAGGCCTTCCCATCCTCCAGTTCATCTAGTGTGTGCACCGCATGGACCCCCCGCGGGGTGGTGATGTTCCTCACTCCGAACGGCAGCGGGACCTTCTTGGAGAGGCTGTCCAGAAGGGCATCGAAGGTCTTAAAGGTGCGGTTGTTGATGACCATGCGCAGGCCACTGAACTGAGGGTCACCGCTCTTGTAGAAGCAGACGTGCTTGGAGGCGATGGGGTCTGTGATATAGGGGTGACGTGACGTGGTCACTGTGTGCCCACTCCCTGAGGACTGGTCCTGGGGGGGCCTTCTTGGCCCCACTTCACTCATTTTGTCTGGTTAATAGGCTGTGGAGAGAAAGAGGAGATTAATGATATTTAGTTATTTAATTAGAAGAAATCATGATAAACAGTAGGTAGATTATTATGGGATTGGATGCCTGTTGCAGTATATCAGATGAACTTTCAAGGATTCAAATCAATTATGTACACAAAGTAGTATATTATTTTCTCTTTAGAATAGTTTTGGATTAGCAGGTCGACGCCCATTAAGGTGTCAAAATATAATGAGGAGTTGTGTAAACAAACACATTGGGTAAATATTGCTAGCCAGGTTTGATTGTATCTGACCCTTGTTGACTTCATTCATTATGGCTGCAGAATCACATGTCACTAATTAGTAGGGCAGGCTATTATCTATGGTATATCATTCTGACAAATTAAGGCAATTGTGATAGTTTACAGTATGTGCTGTTTAAACAATTCAGCAAAATTATCAGAAACATAACATTCTTCTTAATAACTCTTAAATGTAACTAAATGTAATCGAAAATGTAATATACGTACAGTAATCCCCAAAAGTCATTATTTATTATGAGAGGGCCATAAACAACAACTAGTAATGCTGCATACTCCAAGAAAAGTTCAAATCTCACCTTTCTGGTAAAAATAATTATAAATTGCTGAGGTTTAGTCACTTTTGAGGACACAAGCTGAAGTACAAATATGATAAATATATGCAAATATTACATATTTTATATGATGTATTTCCTATTCAACAAAACTGGCTTGGAATGAAATATTTTTTCTAAATATAGTATAATACATTTATAAAACGACTAACTATAAGATTTCACCTTCCTTATAACTGTAAAATACATATTTGTAGAGAAAATGTGCATATTTTCTGAAGGTCTCTTGATCAAAACGTCTGCCCCCATCACTGTGAACGACTCACATGGCTCTAGCTTCCTGAACTCCTTAGTAACTCGCCTTTGATCTCATATTAATATTGTCTGTCTATGACAAACAGAAAGTGTTTTCTGTTTAAAATCTATGAATTATTTACTGGCTATAAATCGATCTCTGAATGTGTTACAGCAACGAAACCACTCTCTCCTGCTGCATTATGATGTAAGGATTCCAGGCATATGTGTTGTTAGTGGTTGTGACGTAGGGTTCAGCCAGGAGTGGATGAACAGTCAGAAGAGAGAATGAAATGGTAGGAGGGACATCCCAGCTTCAAGTGGTGTCAGATTTCAAATCCTGCTTCACACAGGCAGAAGATACATACTCCTGTGTCCATCAGAATCAGGGCAACCGCTCAATGCAAGACATTTCAATCTATGGTGTCCACATATCGATTAATAAGCAAAAATGTCGGTCGGAACCAGTACCAGAACCACACAGGTCCCCAAAACAGGGGACTTTACATCTAAGACGTTTTAAAGTGCTGTGAAAACATTATCAAAATGAGTAATAAATTATACAGGTGTGGGGAAATGCAACAATTGTCTTTCCTTACGTTGGATTGATGTCGGGGGATTGTGGAGGCCAGGTCATCCGATGCGGCACTCCATCACTCTCCTTCTTGGTCAAATAGCCCTTACACAGCCTGGAGGTGTGTCGGGTCATTGTCCTGTTGAAAAACAAATGATTGTCCCACTAAGCCCAAACCAGATGGGATGGCGTATCGCTGCAGAATGCTGTGGTAGCCATGCTGGTTAAGTGTGCCTTGAATTCTAAATAAATCACAGACAGTGTCACCAGCAAAGCACCCCCACACCATCACACCTCCTCCTCCATGCTTCACGGTGGGAAATACACATGCGGAGATCCGTTCACCTACACTGCGTCTCACAAAGATACAGCGGTTGGAACCAAAAATCTCAAATTTGGACTCCAGACCAAAGGACAGATTTCCACCGGTCTAATGTCCATTGCTTGTGTTTCTTGGCCCAAGCAAGTCTCTTCTTCTTATTGGTGTCCTTTAGTAGTGGTTTCTTTGCAGCAATTCGACCATGAAGGCCTGATTCATGCAGTCTCCTCTGAGCAGTTGATGTTGAGATGTGTCTGTTACTTGAACTCTGTGAATCACTTATTTGGGCTGCAATTTCTAAGGCTGGTAACGGTAATGGCCAAACAGACCCCCCCCCCCCCCCCCCCCCAGAGTGGGTCTCTGGTCAGTATATAGGATCTTTACCAAAGGAGTAGTGAACACATGATGATTATGATTACAGACTTATCACAAGAGACAGGTCCTATTAGCAATGCTCATTATGCATAAAGGACATCAACAAAATCACATTTTCCTCATTAGGCCTAATTGTTTATTGGTCCAATTAAAAAGGTAGCAGATTGAGTGACGTCTTGAGGGCATATGTTGTTTACTTCAAGGGACATGGTGCCATCAGGCTTAACAGACTACTGAGAAGTGGGAACCTTGCATGCCTGACATTTTCAATTACTTAATTACCCATGTATAGGCTATTGCTGAGTACAACAAACTACAACAATAAATGAAACAACATCGTAATTCATTATATACCATTCTTAGCTATTTCAGGCTATTGGGTAATATTAAAGTCGTTGAAAATAGTTTAGTCTCTTTGATCTAGTTTCTGATTAGGAATTTGTACAAGTAAACATTTGTGCCCATAGTGTAACTATTTATCACATACAGTGAGGGCTGATTTTGTATGTTTGCCCACTGACAAAGAAATGATCAGTCTATAATTTTAATGGTAGGTTTATTTGAACAGTGAGAGACAGAATAACAACAAAAAAATGTTATAAATTAATTTGCATTTTAATGAGGGAAATAAGTATTTGACCCCTCTGCAAAACATGACTTATTACTTGGTGGCAAAACCCTTGTTGGCAATCACAGAGGTCAGACGTTTCTTGTAGTTGGCCACCAGGTTTGCACACATCTCAGGAGGGATTTTGTCCCACTCCTCTTTGCAAATCTTCTCCAAGTCATTAAGGTTTCGAGGCTGACGTTTGGCAACTCGAACCTTCAGCTCCCTCCACAGATTTTCTATGGGATTAAGGTCTGGAGACTGGCTAGGACACTCCAGGACCTTAATGTGCTTCTTCTTGAGCCACTCCTTTGTTGCCTTGGCCGTGTGTTTTGGGTCATTGTCATGCTGGAATACCCATCCACGACCCATTTTCAATGCCCTGGCTGAGGGAAGGAGGTTCTCACCCAAGATTTGACGGTACATGGCCCTGTCCATCGTCCCTTTGATGCGGTGAAGTTGTCCTGTCCCCTTAGCAGAAAAACACCCCCAAAGCATAATATTTCCACCTCCATGTTTGACGGTGGGGATGGTGTTCTTGGGGTCATAGGCAGCATTCCTCCTCCTCCAAACACGACGAGTTGAGTTGATGCCAAAGAGCTCCATTTTTTGTTTCATCTGACCACAACACTTTCACCCAGTTCTCCTCTGAATCATTCAGATGTTCATTGGCAAACTTCAGACGGGCATGTATATGTGCTTTCTTGAGCAGGGGGACCTTGGAGGCGCTGCAGGATTTCAGTCGTTCACGGAGTAGTGTGTTACCAATTGTTTTCTTGGTGACTATGGTCCCAGCTGCCTTGAGATCATTGACAAGATCCTCCCGTGTAGTTCTGGGCTGATTCCTCACCATTCTCATGATCATTGCAACTCCACGAGGTGAGATCTTGCATGGAGCCCCAGGCCGAGGGAGATTGACAGTTCTTTTGTGTATCTTCCATTTGCAAATAATCGCACCAACTGTTGTCATCTTCTCACCAAGCTGCTTGGCGATGGTCTTGTAGCCCATTCCAGCCTTGTTTAGGTCTACAATCTTGTCCCTGACATCCTTGGAGAGCTCTTTGGTCTTGGCCATGGTGGAGAGTTTGGAATCTGATTGATTGATTGCTTCTGTGGGCAGGTGTCTTTTATACAGGTAACAAACTGAGATTAGGAGTACTCCCTTTAAGAGTATGCTCCTAATCTCAGCTCGTTACCTGTATAAAAGACACCTGGGAGCCAGAAATCTTTCTGATTGAGAGGGGGTCAAATACTTATTTCCCTCATTAAAATGCAAATCAATTTATAACATTTTTGATTAAAATTATAGACTGATCATTTCTTTGTCAGTGGGCAAACGTACAAAATCAGCAGGGGATCAAATACTTTTTTCCCTCACTGTAGGCCCTTTCATTTCCATCACAATTTTTTTTTGTAAAGTAACATTAACTTCACTGTTATATGGTAAAAATATATACCGTTATCTATATTTTACCTACAAGGTTATCTATGTGTTACCTACAAAGTAGCTAGGCTAAACGTAGATGAACCTGAACAGAGGTATGTGCGACAACTCAACTCCTCTCATTGACAATAAAACTAATACAGAACTATATGAACATTTCATTAACATAAGAAGATTGTGTAAACTCACCTAATATCCCATGATAAAAATGCCAGTTGGTGTATCCACAAAAGTATTGACAAAATGTTGTCCCATGCTCTGCATTATGGCTACTGTTGGCCAGCTTTGTGCTGGGAGCTAAGGGTTATTTCGGGAGGCAACATCATGGTTAATTTGCTTAATCTTTGCTCAAAGATAATCTCCCCTACAACAGTGTTGTGTGTGAAGAGAGTGAATGTGTGTGATAGGCCTATACACTGCCCAGATCAAATAATATAATTAATTCAGCTGTCATTCATTGTTTCTAGAAAGTAATTTGAGAGATTACCACCTGAGGAGATAACGTACTGTACCTTTTTTCAGCTTTAATATTGCAGATAGATTGTAGCTTCCATCAATGTAATTGTCTGCATCATTTCCAATCACCCATATATGTTTTTGTAAATATATATATATATTCGGTACCGGTCAAAAGTCTGGACACACCTACTCATTCCAGGGTTTTTCGTAATTTATTACTATTTTCTGCATTGTAGAATAATAGTGAAGACATCAAAACTATGAAATAGCACATATGGAATCATGTAGTAACCCAAAAAGTGTTAAACAAATCAAAATATATTTTATATTTGAGATTCTTCAAATAGCCACCCTTTGTCTTGATGACAGCTTTGCACACTCTTGGCATTCTCTCAACCAGCTTCACCTGGAATGCTTTTCCAACAGTCTTGAAGGAGTTCCCGCATATGCTGAGCACTTGTTGGCTGCTTTTCCTTCACTCTGCGGTCCAACTCATCCCAAACCATCTCAATTTGGTTGAGGTCAGGGGATTGTGGAGGCCAGGTCATCTGATGCAGAACTCTCCTTCTTGGTAAAAAAGCCCTTACACAGCCTGGAGGTGTGTTGGGTCATTGTCCTGTTGAAAAACAAATTAAAGTCCCACTAAGCCCAAATCAGATGGGATGGCGTATCG
Organism: Coregonus lavaretus; assembly: GCF_964263955.1. Classification (NCBI taxonomy): domain Eukaryota; kingdom Metazoa; phylum Chordata; class Actinopteri; order Salmoniformes; family Salmonidae; genus Coregonus; species Coregonus lavaretus. The sequence continues at coordinate 18,050,405 of NC_139989.1, forward strand.
TTGCAGAATGCTCTGGTAGTGTCACACCAGCCTTCGCTTTGGCTCCCCCTCATGTCCAGCTCAGGTGGTCGGCGTCGCCGGCCTTCTAGCTGCTGCCGAACCTACTGCTGGCAAACGCCCTTCACTCATCAACCCCGGACTCGTCTCGTCATCATTACACACACCTGGTTCCAATCCCCACTCTATCACTGTATATTACACCCTCTGCCATTTTTCTATGTCGGTCATTGTAAATGTTACTTGTTTTCCTGAGTACTTTATATTTTGCACTTTGGGTTCGCCCTGTGCCTTTTTTTTTTTTTTTTTTTATAGGGTCAAAAATGTTATTAATTGATATGCATTTTAATGAGGGAAATACGTATTTGACCCCTCTGCAAAACATGACTTAGTACTTGGTGGCAAAACCCTTGTTGGCAATCACAGAGGTCAGACGTTTCTTGTAGTTGGCCACCAGGTTTGCACACATCTCAGGAGGGATTTTGTCCCACTCCTCTTTGCAGATCTTCTCCAAGTCATTAAGGTTTTGAGGCTGACGTTTGGCAACTCGAACCTTCAGCTCCCTCCACAGATTTTCTATGAGATTAAGGTCTGGAGACTGGCTAGGCCACTCCAGGACCTTAATGTGCTTGTTCTTGAGCCACTCCTTTGTTGCCTTGGCTGTGTGTTTTGGGTCATTGTCATGCTGGAATACCCATCCACGACCCATTTTCAATGCCCTGGCTGAGGGAAGGAGGTTATCACCCAAAATGTGACGGTACATGGCCGCGTCCATCGTCCCTTTGATGCGGTGAAGTTGTCCTGTCCCCTTAGCAGAAAAACACCCCCAAAGCATAATGTTTCCACCTCCATGTTTGACGGTGGGGATGGTGTTCTTGGGGTCATAGGCAGCATTCCTCCTCCTCCAAACACGGCGAGTTGAGTTGATGCCAAAGAGCTCCATTTTGGTCTCATCTGACCACAACACTTTCACCCAGTTCTCCTCTGAATCATTCAGATGTTCATTGGCAAACTTCAGACGGGCCTGTATATGTGCTTTCTTGAGCAGGGGGACCTTGCGGGCACTGGTGAGATCTTGCATGGAGTCCCAGGCCGAGGGAGATTGACAGTTCTTTTGTGTTTCTTCCATTTGCGAATAATCGCACCAACTGTTGTCACCTTCTCACCAAGCTGCTTGGCGATGGTCTTGTAGCCCATTCCAGCCTTGTTTAGGTCTACAATCTTGTCCCTGACATTCTTGGAGAGCTCTTTGGTCTTGGCCATGATGGAGAGTTTGGAATCTGATTGGTTGATTGCTTCTATGGACAGGTGTCTTTTATACAGGTAACAAGCTGAGATTAGGAGCACTCCCTTTAAGAGTCTTCTGAGTGGCACAGTGGTCTAAGGCACAGCATCGCAGTGCTAGCTGTGCCACTAGAGATCCTGGTTCGAATACAGGCTCTGTCGTAGCCGGCCGCGACCGGGAGACCCATGGGGCGGTGCGCAGTTGTCCAGGGTAGGGGAGGGAATGGCCGGCAGGGATGTAGCTCAGTTGATAGAGCATGGCGTTTGCAACGCCAGGGTTGTGGGTTCGATTCCCACAGGGGGTATGAATTTTTTTAAATGTATGCACTAACTGTAAGTCGCTCTGGATAAGAGCGTCTGCTAAATGACTAAAAATGTAAATGTAAAAAAAATGCTCTTAATCTCAGCTCGTTACCTGTATAAAAGACACCTGGGAGCCAGAAATCTTTCTGATTGAGAGGGGGTCAAATACTTATTTCCCTCATTAAAATGAAAATCAATTTATAACATTTTGACATGTGTTTTTCTGGATTTTTTTGTTGTTATTCTGTCGCTCACTGTTCAAATAAACCTACCATTAAAATTATAGACTGATTATGTCTTTGTCAGTGGGGCAAACGTACAAAATCAGCAGGGGATCAAATACTTTTTTCCCTCACTGTACATATCCTTTAAAAAAATATATTTCCCTTTATTACTTTCCAACCACACCACCCCTTCCCTAATTGGAGTAAACTAGTGAACAACAATGCTTAGGCCTCTACTTCCAGCTTATACATACTATATACATTTTATGGACACAGTCAATTTTACAATAATTCTATTTTGTTTGTTTTTACTCATGAACGTCTTCTACCCTCAACCTCTCCGATCATTTTCATGATGTCCATCCAGTTTGCTTCTATATGCCATATTTTTCTAACTGTGCTTTTTCACAAAAGCTCTCAACCTATAACCTATATACTTATTATGGACACAGTATGCTTAAATTAGTTATCTTGTTGTTATTAGTTGTTGTTAGTTGTTATTAGTCCCATCCTTCAATTCCATTCAACACCACCCATCTATCTCTTAACACCATCCATATTGGATTTCTATTTGCCATATATTTTTCAACTGTACTGTGATGTTTTACAAAAGTTCTGAACCCTTCTATTCTCATTGTTTCTACAGATTGTAAATTGTAAATAAACATTCTTGCTAAAAGTATTATTATATTATTGATCGATTGACTATGACTTTTCAGATCATCCAGTAGTGCTATCTGCAGGGTTAGCTCCAGGTAAATATTGCAATCCTTTAGCCATTCCTGAACCTGTGTCCAAAAACAAGCTACAAATGGACAGTATCAAAGCAAATGATCTAATGATTCTGTCTCTTCTCAGCAAAATCTGCAGAACTGGGAAGATTGTATCCCCCATATAAATAACATTCTATTGGTAGCAATCATTTTATATAATAATTTTAATAGAAAAATTCTAAGTTTTGAATCCGGCGTCGTTTTGCATATCAGTTCATAAACACTATGCCATGGAAAAAAATCTCTTCCCAACTATTTTGCAATCTATATGGGACGGCTGTCAATCCTTTGGTCCTTAAATGAAACTGGTATACTTTTTTATTTATCACAATTTTCTTTAACCAATCATGTTCTTTAATGCAGGGCCGACAGACAAGTTCCTTACTTTTTCCCCCTTCCACTTTCTTCTTCCATTTTTGCGGTAATGCTGCAATTATTTGGTTGTAATTTTGGGGTTTTGTTAGCTGCATGTGCGACATAACTCCACCAGTCCTATCTATGATATCATTTACGAAGATTATACCTTTTTTTTTTTTTATCAAAAAATAAAGTTTTTTTGAGTTTACCCACAATATTTGTTGCATTATTTGTTCTGTCGTTTCTGGAGGATTAAATTGAAATTGCAACCAACTTTCTATGGCTTGTTTTAGAAATAGTGATATTAGGGAGATTATTTCCTTTTCAAATAACTGAAAGTGAGAGGTTGTAATCTGAATAAAGGGAAAAAGGCCATTCTTGAACATTGGGTGAGACAATCTTACTAATTTGCCAGAGAAACAGTTCGGATTTAAGTATAACTTTTGTATGACTGAATCTTTAAGTGATAGGTCTAATGCTTTAATATTTAATTGTCATGAGCACTCTCTCTCCCCGGTAGCAACATTAATTGCATTCAATTCTCTGCCACTCTGCTCACTCTCTCCCTACTCTGCCTAACGAGCTCCACCTGGCTCCGCCCTGCTCTGCTCTTGTTACCTGGCCAGCTGCACTGCATTTCCCACTCACCATCCTCACCTTGCCTCACTCTGTTCTAATTACTCTGCCAGCTGAACTGCATTTCCCCACTAACCTCTCCCAGTATATCAAGCCCTGTTTTTCAGCCAAGCCCTGTCAGATCGTCTTCAAACCCGGACCAGTAACCTGCCTGTCTGCGCTCTGACTCCTGTTTGTGATACCGATCCTTTCTTGACTGCCTCCTTGTTCTACTGCCCCGTCTATCCCGACCTGCCTTCTGGACCTCGACTACTCTCCGATCTTCAGCCCCTCCGGTCTCCGACCACCAGATGAGCGTGCCCAGACGCTTCACCACCCTCAGCCCGATACGCCGCTCCATCACTGGGGAACACACACACTAAGCACTTGGACTGGACACCCCCGGACATTTGGTGACCCCCGGAGCACAGGTACCCACAGGACCCTGTAAAACCCCAGAGCCCCAAGCACCCCTGGAACCCCTGACACCCCTGGCACTCCTCTTCCCGCCTGAAACCTTCAATAAAGAACTCTGAATTTGAACTTGCGCTCTTGGGTCCTCTTCTGTCCGTGACAGAACGATCTGACCATCATGGACCCAGCGCACTCCCTGACCACGATGGAAGAAGAGCCAGAGATGACTGCCCTACAGCGACTGGAACGCTCTGAGGGAGACATAAATCGGATGGCTGGCGACATCGCTTCCCTTCTCCAGCTATTCAACCAGCAGCAACAACAGTTCCAACTGCAGCAACAACAGCTAGCCCAAGCCCTGCAACTACTCTCAAACCCGGCTACTCCACCTGCACCCCCCCCTGGTCCTTCTGTTCCTGTACCACCGACACTCCTTCATCCCTCCGCTGGAGGTCCCAATGCTGCAGGCCCGGCAGTGCTGCCACCAGATCCCCACGCTCCTGAACCAAAGATTGGGAACCCGGAACGTTTTGATGGCAACCAGAAGCAAGTAAGACCATTCTTGAGCAGCTGCCGAATCCAGTTTGCACTACAGCCCAGGACTTTCTCAACAGAGGGAGCCAAGGTGGGGTATGTCATCACACATCTCACCGGTCGAGCTCGGTTGTGGGGAACGGCGGAATTCGACCGGCAAACCCCAGCCTGTGCCTCCTTCAGTGCCTTTGAGGAGGAGATGTTAAAGGTCTTTGACCTAGGCTCGCCAACAGCCGAAGCGTCACAAGCTCTGCTCACCATCCGTCAGGGCAATCGGACAGTGGCAGACTTCTCCATTGACTTTCGTACCCTGGCCAGTCAAAGCTCGTTTAACCCAGAGGCACTGGTGCAAGCCTTCCTCCATAGCCTGGCGGACTATATCAAAGACGAGCTTGTTTCCCATGACCCGCCCTCAACGCTTGATGCCGCCATTGACCTTGCCGTCCGCATTGACCGCCGTATACAGACCCGGAGGAGGGAGAAGGGCCGTCTCAGTCAACCTGCCATCCGCACTCGGGTCGATACCGCTTCTGTCCAGCCCCTGCCTGTCAAGTCCCATAGCCAACTCAATCAGCCTGAGCCCATGGAGATTGGCCGTGCCTCTCTGACTCCCGAGGAGCGTCGGCGCCGTCTAAGCTCCAACCTTTGCCTCTACTGTGGTGGCGAAAATCACCGTGTCGCCACTTGTCCGGCAAAAGCCGCAGCTCACCAGGTGTAGGGGAGATCCGGGTGAGCTCAACAAGCCTTCAGTCTCCCTCCATCCGAAAGACCCTGCTTCATCTCCGCCTTCAGGTTTCTGACAAGACTCATACATTGGCCGCCCTTGTGGATTCCGGAGCCGAAGCAAACATCATGGACCCTGAGCTTGCACAGCAACTGGGCGTGAACCATCATCAACTGACACAACCCATTCCTGCACGAGCCCTGGATGGGCATCATCTTGGCACTGTCACTCATATCTCCGCCCCTGTGACAATCCTGCTGTCAGGAAACCACCAGGAGTCCATCCAGTTTCACCTCCTACACTCACCTGGCCAACCACTCATTCTTGGATACCCGTGGCTCCGTCAGCACAACCCCCACATCGACTGGGAGACAGGAACAGTCCGTGAGTGGGGAAGGAGTTGTCACCAGACCTGTTTAAGGGGGGCCACCCTGCCCGTTCACCGGGAAAGATCTAGCGCTACCCCCGACATATCCAATGTTCCGGCCTGTTACCACAGCCTGAAAGAGGTGTTCAACAAATCCAAGGCGACATCTCTACCCCCACACAGACCCTATGACTGCGCGATTGATCTCCTGCCTGGCACAGCACCTCCCAAGGGTCGTCTGTATTCACTGTCAGCCCCGGAAAGAAAGGCCATGGAGGACTACATTAATGACTCTCTTGCCGCCGGGATAATTAGACCGTCATCTTCCCCCGCAGGAGCGGGATTCTTCTTTGTCGGCAAGAAGGACGGTTCTCTTCGTCCATGCATAGATTACCGGGGTCTGAACGACATCACGGTTAAGAATCGCTACCCACTGCCCTTACTTTCGTCTGCCTTCGAACTGCTGCAGGGAGCCACTGTATTCACAAAGCTGGACCTTCGCAATGCCTACCATCTGGTGCGGATGAGGGAGGGAGACGAATGGAAGACAGCGTTCAACACACCAACCGGCCACTATGAATATCTCGTCATGCCCTTCGGCCTCACCAATGCCCCAGCAGTTTTTCAAGCCCTAGTGAATGATATCCTCAGGGACATGCTAAATACGTTCGTATTTGTGTACCTTGACGATATTTTAATATTCTCAAAGACTCTGTCAGAACACACGCACCACGTCCAGTTGGTCCTGCGCCGCCTGCTGGAGAACTCTCTTTTCGTGAAGGCAGAGAAGTGCGAGTTCCATGCCAAAACCGTTTCATTCCTGGGGTATGTGGTGACCGAGGGCAGCATTCAGATGGATCTCACGAAGGTGTCGGCTGTCACTTCCTGGCCAGTTCCTGAGTCTCGGAAAAAGTTGCAACAGTTCCTGGGCTTTGCCAACTTTTATAGGAGATTCATCAGAAACTATAGCACAGTGGCTGCACCCCTCACGGCGCTAACCAGCACTAAACAACCGTACCAATGGACATCAGCTGCTGATAAGGCCTTCAATATCCTCAAGACATGTTTCACTTCTGCTCCCATCCTCCAGATGCCAGATGCAGCAAGGCAGTTTGTGGTGGAGGTAGATGCTTCGGACGTGGGAGTGGGTGCAGTGCTTTCTCAAAGAGCAGCTGAGGATGGCAAGATGCACCCCTGTGCCTTCTACTCCCGTCGGCTAACCCCTGCCGAATGCAACTACGACATTGGGAACCGCGAGCTGTTGGCTGTCAAGCTCGCCCTTGAAGAATGGCGGCACTGGTTAGAGGGGTCAAAGGAACCATTCGTAGTGTGGACAGACCACAAGAACCTGGAGTATATCCAAACAGCCAGGAGGCTGAACTCCCGTCAACAGCGGTGGTCTCTGTTCTTTACGCGCTTCAATTTCACGCTCTCCTACCGCCCGGGATCTCGCAACATCAAACCTGATGCTCTTTCCCGGATGTTTCAGAAGGACGAGACCACCGCCATGACAGCCCCCATTCTTCCCAGCCACTTGGTCGTAGCGGCCCTCACCTGGGAGATCGAGAAGCAGGTCATGGAGGCTCTTCGGGACCAGCCAGGTCCAAGCACCAGCGCCCCCAACCGTCTGTTTGTTCCAGCAAATCTCAGGTCACCTGTGATTCAGTGGGGGCACGAATCCCGTCTGGCCTGTCATCCCGGCATCACTCGCACCCTTCATCTGGTCCGCCAGCGGTTCTGGTGGCGGCGGATGAGACGGGATGTCCGAGAATTCATCCGAGCTTGTCCCACTTGTAACCGAAACAAGACCCCCAACCAGCCTCCTGCTGGGTTGCTGCAACCCCTACTCATACCCAAGAGGCCCTGGTCCCACGTTTCACTGGACTTTGTTACGGGCCTTCCGCCCTCTGACGGACACACAGTCATCCTTACCATTGTTGACCGCTTTAGTAAGATGACCCACTTCGTGCCCCTTCCCAAACTACCCTCTGCTAAAGAGACCTCCCAGGTGGTCCTGGAACATGTGTTTCGTATCCATGGCCTACCCCAGGATATAGTGTCAGACCGGGGCCCGCAATTCTCAGCAACCTTTTGGAAGGAGTTCTGTCATCTCCTTGGGGCCACCGCCAGCCTATCGTCTGGATTCCACCCGCAGTCAAACGGCCAGACTGAACGCATGAACCAGGAGCTGGAGAAGGCACTGAGGTGTGTGGCTTCCCAAAATCCCCGGGCCTGGGCTCAACACCTGCTCTGGGTGGAATATGCCCATAATTCACTCACCAGTTCCTCCACCGGGCTCTCCCCCTTTCAGTGTGTCTACGGGTATCAACCTCCACTGTTTGCCAGCCAGGAGGCGGATGCCACCTGTCCGTCTGCTCTTGCGTATGCCCGCCGCTGCCGCCGCACTTGGGCCCAGGCTCGCACTGTGCTCCTGAAGTCTGGAACCAGCTACGCCGTCGGTGCCAACCGACGGAGGACCCCAGCACCTACTTACCGGGTTGGTCAGAAGGTCTGGCTGTCTGCCCGGGATCTGCCGCTGCGGGTTGAATCACGAAAGCTGGCCCCTCGCTTCATTGGTCCTTTTCTTGTGCAGAAAGTCATCAGTCCAACGGCGGTCCGACTTCAGTTGCCCGCTTCCATGCGGGTCCACCCCACCTTCCACGTCTCCAAGGTCAAGCCGGTCCATGAAAGTCCCCTGGTCCCTGCAGCTCCGGCGCCACCTCCTCCGCGCCTCGTAGATGGCGGTCCTGTCTTCACCGTCCGGCGGCTGCTCCGCTCTAGGCGAAGGGGTAGGGGTCTCCAGTACCTCGTTGACTGGGAGGGATATGGTCCAGAGGAGAGGACCTGGATCCCGGCCAGGAGGATAGTGGACCGGACCCTTATCACTGACTTCCACCGACTACATCCTGATCAGCCTGCAATCCGTAGGGGCCGTCCAAGAGGGGTTCCTAGCCGTCCTGCCCGCCCTGCTTCCTGTCCTGTGCCTGACCCTGCTCCTGTCTCAGTGCCTGTCCTGTCTCCCGACCGTGACCCTCCAGCTCCTTCTGAGGATGAGGAGATTCACTCGGACCGCTCGGAGGAGTTCTGACCCGCCGCCTGCTCCCCTCCACCCTCCCGGCATGATGTTGTTCTTGGGACTTCTGGGGCCGTCCCTTGGAGGGGGGGTCCTGTCATGAGCACTCTCTCTCCCTGGTAGCAACATTAATTGCATTCAATTCTCTGCCACTCTGCTCACTCTCTCCCTACTCTGCCTAACGAGCTCCACCTGGCTCCGCCCTGCTCTGCTCTTGTTACCTGGCCAGCTGCACTGCATTTCCCACTCACCATCCTCACCTTGCCTCACTCTGTTCTAATTACTCTGCCAGCTGAACTGCATTTCCCCACTAACCTCTCCCAGTATATCAAGCCCTGTTTTTCAGCCAAGCCCTGTCAGATCGTCTTCAAACCCGGACCAGTAACCTGCCTGTCTGCGCTCTGACTCCTGTTTGTGATACCGATCCTTTCTTGACTGCCTCCTTGTTCTACTGCCCCGTCTATCCCGACCTGCCTTCTGGACCTCGACTACTCTCCGATCTTCAGCCCCTCCGGTCTCCGACCACCAGATGAGCGTGCCCAGACGCTTCACCACCCTCAGCCCGATACGCCGCTCCATCACTGGGGAACACACACACTAAGCACTTGGACTGGACACCCCCGGACATTTGGTGACCCCCGGAGCACAGGTACCCACAGGACCCTGTAAAACCCCAGAGCCCCAAGCACCCCTGGAACCCCTGACACCCCTGGCACTCCTCTTCCCGCCTGAAACCTTCAATAAAGAACTCTGAATTTGAACTTGCGCTCTTGGGTCCTCTTCTGTCCGTGACATTAATAATTTCTGTCCTCCGAATTCATATTCATTATGTAAATAGGCCCGCTTAATTTTGTCTGGCTTGCCGTTCCAAATAAAATGGAATATTTTTTTCTCATATAATTAAAAAAACTGTTCACTAGGCAAGACCATAAGCAAATAGGTCAACTGGGATAATACTAAAGAGTTAATCAGGGTGATTTTTTCCACAAATTGACAGGTATTTACTTTTCCATGGTAGCAAGATCTTATCTATTTTTGCTAACTTTCTATTAAAATGTATTGGAGTGAGATCATTTATTTCATTTGGGATATGTATTCCGAGTATGTCCACATCCCCATCAGACCATTTTATTGGTAAACTACATGGTAATATAAAAAACTGTATTTTTTAGTGATCCAATACGTAATATAGTACATTTATCATAATTTGGTTGTAATCCAGAGAGGTAAGAATATGTATCTAGATCCTCTATGAGGCTGTGGAGGGATTCAAGTTGTGGATTTAAAAGAAAACATGAATCATCAGCGTACAATGACACCTTTGTTTTTAAACCCTGGATTTCTAATCCCTTGATATTATTGTTAGATCTGATTTTAATAGCTAACATTTCGATGGCCATAATAACTATATTCGCCCTGTGCCTTTTGCTTATGAAGATATATTTTGAGCACAACAGCGTTTGGGTTTCGTCCCGCTTTGATCTATGGTGCTTAAATAAATTCAGTAGTTCTGAACCTGTGACTGCCTCCTGCCTACTCATCTCTACGCCAGTGACAGGTAGCCATGCTGGTTAAGTGTGCCTTGAATTCTAAATAAATCACAGACAGTGTCACCAGCAAAGCACCCCCACACCATAACACCTCCTCCTCCATGCTTTACGGTGGGAAATACACATGCGGAGATCATCCATTCACCCACACTGCGTCTCACAAAGACACAGCGGTTGGAACCAAATTTCCACCGGGCCTAATTTCCATTGCTTGTGTTTCTTGGCCCAAGCAAGTCTCTTCTTCTTATTGGTGTCCTTTAGTGGTGGTTTCTTTGCAGCAATTTGACCATGAAGGCCTGATTCACACAGTCTCCTCTGAACTGTTACTTGAACTCTGTGAAGCATTTATTTGGGCTGCAATTTCTGAGGCTGGTAACGTTAATTAATTTATGCTCTGCAGCAGAGGTAACTCTGGGTGTTCCATTGCTGTGGTGGTCCTCATGAGAGCCAGTTTCATCATAGCGCTTCATGGTTTTTGCGCCTGCGCTTGAAGAAACTTTCAAAGGTCTTGACATTTTTCCGTATTGACTGACCTTCATGTCTTAGTAATGGTTTAAGGCCACATTTTAATTAAGGCTAATTGAAACTTTGGCCACCAGCTGAAAACAGGCAATACATTAATTTCACACAAATATGTCAAATATTGCTAAATTAAAACATAAAATATATAGATTTAAGAGTGTTAGCCTGATAATTCAAATGTAAAACAGGGCACCACTTTTCTTATTACACCACCAGTGAGAATAACATTGAATACTGATAGAAAGTGTAATTAGTAGCACATTTGTCTAGAATCTTATAAAATGAAAGCAGGTTTGTCCATTCTGACCAGTAGGGCCAGCAGATGGTAGTTTACCCATTCCTAATTTGCCAGCAAGGCAGTAGGCCTAATCTCATTCTTTAGATAATAAGGATTAGGGGGCTTTCCATTAGAATACCCTCAGAGAGGAGCATTTTATTCTCAATGAGGTGATGTGAGGTGTGCAGGGCACACACGCCATTTCATGGCATGGTCATTTCAGGGATACACTCACCTTTACGCTGAGTTTAGCCCACCTTCTCACGTTGTGTAATTAATACACCTGTATTTTATACATGCAATCAGTGGCGCCAGTGCATGCAATTTACCTTGAATATCTTTGACGTTTGTGATCCCACATTTTCCTATAGAAACTATATTTATTATTAATATACATTGTATTTTTGATATACGTCTAACTTTCCACAGATTACAGAGTTATAAAGGTTGTAGATTGGATTATGATGAAATCTGAACTGAGGGTATTAGCCGGTCATGTTTATGTTCATCTGCACTCAGAAGTTATGGAAGATCGACCAAAACTGAACTACACCAACTATTTATAGTGAGAGGGATTTACTCATTAGGTGGCTTCATTCCTGAGAAGGCCTGCTATGTAAGGCCTTGATCAGTATAGTAAAGGACCAAAGGAACATTCTAATGCCAATTCTACTTAAAGTAACAAATGTTTCAAAACAAAACAAAATCAGAGTGACATGATGTAACAGCAAACATCCATTTTAAAATGATAATTGTGTGTGTGGGAGCAGCATGTTCATGTGTTGCTGTGAATGTGTGTGTGCTTGCTTGATGTTCCAGGAAAGAATTCCTGCTGAGCCCGACCAGACAGACGTGGAAGAATTCAGGAATGCCACTGCGACCTCCCCGTGCACCCACTGTGTGGCCTGTTCCCAAAACAACACGGAGCAGAAAAATTTGACAAATCCTTAAAAGGAAGCTGGTGTGAACAATGGCGGAAGGCCTCCAAGTAAACAGGTAGGCCTGGAACCTGCATGCCCCTAATTTCAATCCTCTCCTCCAGTGATAAGAAACTGGGGAATGTTTAAAGCAGGAGGCTTGGGTTGGGGGGACACACAGATTGAGCAGCAGAGTTCCTGTCCCACACCTGACACATGCCTTGTTCATACTGAAAATTCGCCCAAGCTTCAAGCTTCATCCACCTTCAATGTTAACACAAGGGTTCTGTTTCTTTAACTTTCTCAGTCAGATTCTACTAAACCAGATGTTTATGGGATCATTTGTGTTTTTCTTTCTTCTTCTTCTTCTTCTTCTTCTTCTTCTTCTTCTTCTTCTTCTTCTTCTTCTTCTTCTTCTTCTTCTTCTTCTTCTTCTTCTTCTTCTCACAGAGTCCCGATTACACTTAAAATCACACACTGTCACAACATCTGTCTCAACATTCCATGTGCATTACCACATATACAGTGAGGGAAAAAAGTATTTGATCCCCTGCTGATTTTGTACGTTTGCCCACTGACAAAGAAATTATCAGTCTATAATTTTAATGGTAAGTTTATTTGAACAGTGAGAGACATAATAACAACAAAAACATCCATGTTATAAATAGATTTACATTTTAATGAGGGAAATAAGTATTTGACCCCCTCTCAATCAGAAAGATTTCTGGCTCCCAGGTGTCTTTTATACAGGTAACGAGCTGAGATTAGGAGCACACTCTTAAAGGGAGTGCTCCTAATCTCAGTTTGTTACCTGTATGAAAGACACCTGTCCACAGAAGCAATCAATCAATCAGATTCCAAACTCTCCACTATGGCCAAGACCAAAGAGCTCTCCAAGGATGTCAGGGACAAGATTGTAGACCTACACAAGGCTGGAATGGGCTACAAGACCATCGCCAAGCAGCTTGGTGAGAAGGTGACAACAGTTGGTGCGATTATTCGCAAATGGAAGAAACACAAAAGACTTGTCAATCTCCCTTGGGCTGGGGCTCCATGCAAGATCTCACCTCGTGGAGTTGCAATGATCATGAGAACGGTGAGGAATCAGCCCAGAACTACACGGGAGGATCTTGTCAATGATCTCAAGGCAGCTGGGACCATAGTCACCAAGAAAACAATTGGTAACACACTACGCCGTGAAGGACTGAAATCCTGCAGTGCCCGCAAGGTCCCCCTGCTCAAGAAAGCACATATACAGGCCCGTCTGAAGTTTGCCAATGAACATCTGAATGATTCAGAGGAGAACTGGGTGAAAGTGTTGTGGTCAGATGAGACCAAAATGGAGCTCTTTGGCATCAACTCAACTCGCCGTGTTTGGAGGAGGAGGAATGCTGCCTATGACCCCAAGAACACCATCCCCACCGTCAAACATGGAGGTGGAAACATTATGCTTTGGGGGTGTTTTTCTGCTAAGGGGACAGGACAATTTCACCGCATCAAAGGGACGATGGACGGGGCCATGTACCATCAAATCTTGGGTGAGAACCTCCTTCCCTCAGCCAGGTCATTGAAAATGGGTTGTGGATGGGTATTCCAGCATGACAATGACCCAAAACACACAGCCAAGGCAACAAGGGAGTGGCTCAAGAACAAGCACATTAAGGTCCTGGAGTGGCCTAGCCAGTCTCCAGACCTTAATCCCATAGAAAATCTGTGGAGGGAGCTGAAGGTTTGAGTTGTCAAACGTCAGCCTCGAAACCTTAATGACTTGGAGAAGATCTGCAAAGAGGAGTGGGACAAAATCCCTCCTGAGATGTGTGGAAACCTGGTGGCCAACTACAAGAAACGTCTGACCTCTGTGATTGCCAACAAGGGTTTTGCCACCAAGTACTAAGTCATGTTTTGCAGAGGGGTCAAATACTTATTTCCCTCATTAAAATGCAAATGAATTTATAACACATATAACAGTTTTTCTTTGTTGTTATTCTATCTCTCACTGTTCAAATAAACCTACCATTAAAATTATAGACTGATCATGTCTTTGTCAGTGGGCAAACTTATAAAATCAGCAGGGGATCAAATACTTTTTTCCCTCACTGTACCATACCCTTAGCATCTATAACTAATTGGCGACAAGTTAGATTCAAACCTATTCTGTTAATGAGAAAAAATGTGTGATATGTTTTGGCCCTTGTAACCTCTCTATATTTGGCCTGGTGTTCTCTATGCAGCTGCTCATGCAGATCTGTCTGCCCGTACTCACGTCAAACACCTCTCTACGATGTAATGCCTCAATCCACGGCCACACTCCTCCAGTATGTCACACACCAAGTGTTGGGGTCAACTCCTGCTCTTCAGGTCAACAACACCCAGCATTCACAGAAATAAACACCTTGGTTTTACTCTTTGTTCTAAAGAAGTTATGGGAGGCAAGAAACAAAAGCTTATTGAATAGATTGTTTTGAATTAGAATATGCCTATATGGCCGACTTGGGTTCCTGGTAAGATTCCAACCATCGCAGCTGCCAGGCAACCAATTATATGTAACTCAACTGCAATCTCACCAACAAGAGTTACGACTACGACTAGCCATTCCAATTAAAAACCAAGCAGCTGATCAAGCTCCTATCTAAGCTATGCACTGTAACATACACCAAAGGAAAAGTTGTCATATTTTCAGAGAATTCTTAGTAGAGTATGTAATGGTACAAATTCCATTTACCCTGAGAGGACAATTAAATGTGGAGTAAAGTAAAAAATCGAACCAGCCCACTTTGTTAACGTCCAAAAAATTCCTTCTATTCAGAATTCCATCCGAATGACATCATGCACCTTTTTCCCTTTTTCATCAGCGGAATTCCCAACTTTTGAATGAGCAGTGTCTGCCAAACAGGACTCAAGAGGTCACTCCACCCATTCGCAAATGCATGTATACGCACACACACTTCCCATATCGACAGATCCTCCCAAAACACACATTCGTGGACAGACACAGACACACAACACACACTTTCAGAGGTCCCACACCCCTTCCATTTTCAGCGCTCTGTATCGGCTGTGCCAAGTTTTTAATCTGCCTGGTGACATCCCAGTTTCCACCATGGGGCAGAGGGAGAGATAAGCACACTACTCTGTGCGGTAAATCACTCCACACACCCACTCATTCACTCGTTTGACTATTATTCAATTAGCCTGCTCTCACAATGGCCACGGTACCAGAATTTTACAATCAGACAACAAAACAGCTTCTACAGTAATTAGCCAATGACATACTCCTGGCTTTGTTATTGCAATACAAGCTAGGTGACGGATACTGCATCCAGTACTACGTGATCACTTACATGGGCTCCATGGGAAACAATAAGGCTTTTATAATGACATGAACCTGCGGTGAAATAAATTGGGAACAAACTGCCTGCAGTCCTATTTATAGGACTGACTAATTACTAGTGTTATACTGACTCAGACTGAGCAGACAGTCTACTGTGATATCCCTATACTTGTGACTGCTTGGGAAACGCTCCCACTGAGCTCTATAGAGAATACTACAACACTCAACAAGTACTAGGGGAGAAATGACTGATAGACAAACAGTAATTTGATCATCTAAACATGTTTCTGTTACGCCCAACTGTAATGTTGTACATTTCACAATCTTGAAGTGTGCAGAGTAGACCTCTCTTTTGGGTCAGTTGGGAGACAAGAATCACTTAATAACTCACTCAATCATTCAATAACATTGTAATAAAAAAGCAGAAATGTGTCTCTGTATGTTCACTGTGTGAGTACTGACCCCAGGGCTGAGTGCCACACGGCTGTTAGCTTTGGAGAGACGCGGGGCGGGCGGAGGGCCAGTCTGCTGCCGGGACGAGGGACGGCCTGGCTATGTTGCGCACACACACACACACACACACACACACACACACACACACACACACACACACACACACACACACACACAAACACATCAGTGAGCCAGGAGTCAACTCAATTGAGGTGGCCTTGACATTCCCTCAACTCATCAACAAAAGGATGCGGTGAATCTCAGTCCCCCACTGTTTAACTCCTGTCCCAGTGGACTATTAAACACCACTGTGTCTTCCAAACTCTCAGGGTTCACTTGCAGGTTAACGCCGCCCCTGTTTTACTGGGGCCCTGGGTCCATTGTAGACATTTTCTGAACATTGCAATAGCTGACCCTTTCAATATAAAAAAAATCATAAAATTCACACACTTCATTTGTAATCTTAATTTCATAGCTACAACTATAATTCTGTATTTCAGCAATTATCAGCATTTCATCCTTTTTATTACATAATCAGTGCTTTGAGCTCAATATATAAAGTGGTTTATATATTTTATATATTTCTTTACATTATTTAATTTAGTTTGTTCCTGAATTTGCCGTACAGTGTTATAACAAAGAAATTTGCAGTTTTCACATAGAAAATGATGTCTTCAGAAGTCATTTTCCAGTCATTCAAGGAAGTGACTGCTAATCAGTACAGATTCAAACCTGAACAATACATTGTAAACTATCTACACAACTATGCCGGGACTGTTCATAAATCTTACAGCCATAACCACTATCTGCATCAGAGTTTCTGTTCTACAATATACAGGGAAACAGAGGACTGGACAAAGCCTGGAAATATACTAAACGACCTCATACAGAGTACACGCAGGATATTTACTGCCCATTTCTGTGAGTGATTTACAGTCCTGTATAGATACCAGATTGATTGGACTACATCTACATAGGGAAATGTCATGTAATTCCATTGAAGCCATTCACGCTTTATCCCATCAAACTGTAGCCTACATTCAGCCCACAACACTCAATCAAATCATACACATTCACGTACAAACACAAACACACACTCCTGCCTCTCCTCTACCCCTCGGTTCTTTCTCTCCCCTCCTCTCCTCTGTATCTCTCTCTGTCTTTCTCACTGATTTTTAAACACCCCTGTTCCAACATGAACATGAACCAGCATACAGGTGTAAGATCTTAATTTGACCTATATTTGTTGCTTGATCAGTGGTTAGGCTATTAGCTGGTAAAAATGAGGCTACATGAAAAGTGGAATATTGTTAATATAACCGTGTGATAGTACGGGTTTTCAGTAATTGCATGTAAAGCCTCAGCAACAAAATTGTGATCAAATTAAGTTCTTACATCTGTATGTACACAACAGCAGAGAATGAAATCACTCTGTAGGAATGACTTACAAAAACAAAATCACTTTTCAGATCTATGCATATAGAGCACATATGGGGAAGTCTAAAACGAAATGGTGACCCTGTATTGTAGAGTGACCAAACAGTGAGCTGTGCTAGGGATTACAGGGCCCAGGATACACCTCCCTCTCCTGCATGCTCCATAAAGGACCCACTGGTGTTCACGTGCTGGTACTCTCCCTTACCTCCCAACTCCATCTGCAAATCCCAACGTTACCTGCACACCTCACGGCCCTGACATCTTACACAGACCATGTGACACATACACTCGCCTACATATTTATTTGGACAGAGAAGGTAAAACTTTTAATCTGGCTCTATACTCTGGCATTTTGGATTTGATATTAAATGTTTTATGAGGCAACAGTAATCAAATGTTTTATGAGGCAACAGTACAGAATGTCACCTTTTCTTTGAGGGTATTTTCATACATCTGTTTTACCATTTAGAAATGAATGCACTTTATGTATCTAGTCCCCCCATTTGAAGGTGTCATAAGTATTTGGACAAATTCACTTATAGTGTATTTCATTTTGTCAAAAGTTTAGTATTTGGTCCCATATTCCTAACACACAATGACTGCATTAAGCTTGTGACTCTACAAACTTGTTGGATATATTTGCAGTTTGTTTTGGTTGTGTTTCAGATTATGTTGTGCCCAATAGAAATGAACGGTCAATAATATATTGTATTTTGGAGTCATTTTTATTGCGAATAAGAATATAATATGTTTATTTACACTTCTACATTAATGTGGATGCTACCATGATTATGGATAATCATGAATGAATCGTGAATGATGTTGAGTGAGAAAGTTACAGATGCACAAAGATCATGGGGGGTATGATATTTATGCCTCTAACTTTTTCACTCATCTTTATTCACGATTCATTCATGATTATCTGTAATTATGGTTGCATCCACATTACAAATGAGAAAATATTTGGTCTCATTTGCCAAAACATAGGTTTACAGAGCCTGAACACAAAATGTTCCAACAACAACCACAATGACAACATAGCCTATAGCCTGGCCTACTACTATCCTATTACTACTACAACAACAATAGTCAAGTGTGTCATTTTAGTTGTTTCTCTAAGCTATGTCTTGGGAGTGAAAATGGTGTGCTCATTGTTTTGCTATTATTAGTAGTAGCCTAGGCTAACACGACTAATACAATTAGCCAGTTGTCAAATACCGACCCACCCTCTCAGAATGTCAACCTCGAGAAAACAACATAAGTATTTATTGCTCAATTGTCACCGTGTGTGGATTAGGAAAACGTTGATTAGTTTAGGCAGACTAGTGAATTTCGAGTGAAAAGAAAAATAAGAGTTTTGCTGTCCTGTGTAACCTTACCATTTCAAATTGTAAGTGAACCATGTGCTAGAGAGGGAGTTTGGTGCCACACTGTAATAATTTTGCAAACTGCGGGATGTAGGTAATATAATCAGCAGCTGCACCTCACCATGTGGAAAGGTTCATTTGAAAGGCTGCCGCGCTGACAAACTGCGCGAGACTGCCCTCTGGTGGGAAATCTTATTTCGTTTTATCAGTTCAGCTCCTCTAACTTTTTAAAAAGGCATTCAGAAAGATTAGTTTGCTGGTGCAAAAAAAAGCACAAGATTCTATTAATTATATGGAACTATAAACATAAAACTAATTGCATGTAGACACATCTGAGAAAGCAGTATGAGAGTAGCCTTCAGTAGCTTAATGCCTTTTGAATGGGTGTCAATTTATGGATAATAATATGCTAGGCCTGGATCCTGGAAAGGAGACTGTACATGAAAAAGGGAGGAACCCGTCGTCTGCTCATGGGGAACTGGGAGTAAACTGTTTGCTATTTTAATGACACAGTGTGTTTATAATTTGTTTGAAGTTTATAGTAGCTTAAAAACACAAATGGAGACATTTACTTTCCTGTGTAGGACACACTCTAAAAAAGGCCTCTGTTCAAAAGAAACACTTCAAGCATGACAGACCTAACTTAGATCCACTATTAATTGAATACTGTGGGTAAACATAGTGGACATTTTGATTTAAAGACTTAAGATAAATCTGTTATATTTCAATTCCAACCCTTAAACTTAAATAATGCTGTTCTAAGTTATTATTAGTCAGACAGTCCTTGAACAGTAATGCATAATGGAGGTATTTAGCTACCAAGTATAAAAGTATAGGCCATCTATCTACGCCATAGATGTCAAAGTGAGAAAAGAATAATGGCAGCTAGGGACTATCTGTTGTTGCAGATGCACCAGTGTGGGTAAGTCATGTTACTGGCGTTCTCAGCACTTGATGTGAATCTAGTTCCTTGTTGTTTATCCTACGACAGCGTTTTTAATATCGCACCTGAACTGACACACACACACACACACACACACACAACAAAGGGGCCTGACCCTGGTCATGATACTCTGCCCTCTCTCACTCTATTTAGAATTTATTTTCATGTATTTTTTATTTTTTTTTAGGAAATCCTACCGGTGATCCCAAAATAGGAAGAGTGGTGTGAATTTTATAGAACAAGGTTTCCTCTCGGATGGAGGATGTTCCCAGCCTATCTTTCATGGATAGAGCAAACAGGAGTCATTGGGACTAGGAAGTGTGGACAGGTGCTCTCGGAAATACTCAAAGATCCACAGAAATAAAACACAATGGTCCACATTTATATCATATGATCACTGCCACTAAACACTATATCAAATTCCACCAAATAAGTTTTTTCAATTTACATTTTCTTTGCTGGATTTTTTTAATGTTCTGGTTATATTAGTATGCCTATTATCAAAGGAAATTAATATTATAAAACATTGTTTAATATCGATGAATATGTTTTAAACATAATTTATTCACAGACAGAATTGTTTTGTAAATAAAAGTTACCTTCATTATACCTAGTTTCAAATTATTATAAAATTGCACAATTTTACTTACTGTATGTAATTATTTATTTTGAAATAAATAAATACATTCAGTGATGTGTAACTTGTCCTTTATGGGTGGTTCTATTCAAAGCACAATTGTTCATGAAATATAATGACTTTATTTTATTCCTGGTTTATTCCTGGTCAGAGGGGGAAGTGGAGGACCGTCCTCCTCAGTGAATTTCCTAAAAATAAAAATAGTGAAACATTAAAAAAGTTATTATTTTCAGATAAAACTATACTAAATACATTCAGGTCACCAAATAATTGATTAAAATTATTAAAATTATTATTAAAATAAAATTATTATTACAAAGTATTATTACAATTATTATTTATCCGGGCAGCCGAGTGGAAATGGAGGAAAACTAGACTCCCTGCGGACCTGTCATCTTTCCACTCCCTCCTCTCTACATTCTCTTCCTCCGTTTCTGCTGCTAAAGCCACTTTCTACCACTCTAAATTTCAAGCCTCTGCCTCTAACCCTAGGAAGCTCTTTACCACCTTCTCCTCCCTGCTGAATCCTCCTCCCCCTCCCTCCTCCCTCTCTGTGGATGACTTCGTCAACCATTTTGAAAAGAAGGTTGACGACATCCGATCCTCATTTATTAAGTCAAATGACACCGCTGGTACTGCTCACACTGCCCTACCCTATGCTTTGACTTCTTTCTCTCCTCTCTCTCCAGATGAAATCTTGCGACTTGTGATGGCCGGCTGCCCAACAACCTGCCCGCTTGACCCTATCCCCTCCTCTCTTCTCCAGACCATTTCCGGAGACCTTCTCCCTTACCTCACCTCGCTCATCAACTCATCCTTGTCCGCTGGCTGTGTCCCTTCCATCTTCAAGAAAGCGAGAGTTGCACCCCTCCTCAAAAAACCTAAACTCGATCCCTCCGATGTCAACAACTACAGACCAGAATCCCTTCTTTCTTTTCTCTCCAAAACTCTTGAGCGTGCCGTCTATAGCCAACTCTCCTGCTATCTCTCTCAGAATGACCTTCTTGATCCAAACCAGTCAGGTTTCAAGACTGGTCATTCAACTGAGACTGCTCTTATCTGTGTCACAGAGGCTCTCCGCACTGCTAAAGCTAACTCTCTCTCCTCTGCTCTCATCCTTCTAGACCTATCTGCTGCCTTTGATACTGTGAACCATCAGATCCTCCCCTCCACCCTCTCCGAGTTGGGCATCTCCGGTGCGGCTCACTCTTGGATTGCGTCCTACCTGACAGGTCGCTCCTACCAGG
Organism: Coregonus lavaretus; assembly: GCF_964263955.1. Classification (NCBI taxonomy): domain Eukaryota; kingdom Metazoa; phylum Chordata; class Actinopteri; order Salmoniformes; family Salmonidae; genus Coregonus; species Coregonus lavaretus. Next base: position 18,071,751 of record NC_139989.1, read on the forward strand.
TGGCGTGGCGAGAATCTGTCTCCGTACCACGTGCTCTCACCACTGGTGTCCCCCAGGGCTCAGTTCTAGGCCCTCTCCTATTCTCTCTATACACCAAGTCACTTGTCATATCCTCACATGGTCTCTCCTATCATTGCTATGCAGACGACACACAATTAATCTTCTCCTTTCTCCCTTCTGATAACCAGGTGGCGAATCGCATCTCTGCATGTCTGGCAGACATATCAGTGTGGATGTCAGATCACCACCTCAAGCTGAACCTCGGCAAGACAGAGCTGCTCTTCCTCCCGGGGAAGGACTGCCTGCTCCATGATCTCGCCATCACGGTTGACAACTCCGTTGTGTCCTCCTCCCAGAGTGCAAAGAACCTTGGCGTGACCCTGGACAACACCCTGTCGTTCTCTGCTAACATCAAAGCGGTGACTCGATCCTGTAGGTTCATGCTCTACAACATTCGCAGAGTACGACCCTACCTTACACAGGAAGTGGCACAGGTCCTAATCCAGGCACTTGTCATCTCCCGTCTGGATTACTGCAACTCACTGTTGGCTGGGCTCCCTGCCTGTGCCATTAAACCCCTACAACTCATCCAGAACGTGCAGCCCGTCTGGTGTTCAACCCTCCCAAGTTCTCTCACGTCACCCCGCTCCTCCGCACACTCCACTGGCTTCCAGTTGAAGCTCGCATCTGCTACAAGACCATGCTGCTTGCCTACGGAGCTGTGAGGGGAACGGCACCTCCTTACCTTCAGGCTCTGATCAGTCCCTACACCCAAACGAGGGCATTGCGTTCTTCCACCTCTGGCCTGCTGGTCCCCCTACCTCTGCGGAAGTACAGTTCCCGCTCAGCACAGTCAAAACTGTTCGCTGCTCTGGCACCCCATGGTGGAACAAGCTCCCTCACGACGCCAGGACAGCGAAGTCACTGACCACCTTCCGGAGACACTTGAAACCCTACCTCTTTAAGGAATAACTGGGATAGTATAAAAGTAATCCTTCTACCCCCCCCTACCCCACAATAAAAAAAAATATATAAAAAAAAATATATATATATAAAAAAAATATATATATATATATATATATATATATATATATATATATATATATATATATATATATATATATATATAAAACAAAAGAAAATGTAAAATATACTCTAAAAATAAAATTTTAATAAATTAAGAAAAATACATTGTAAAGTGGTTGTCCCACTGGCTATCATAAGGTGAATGCACCAATTTGTAAGTCGCTCTGGATAAGAGCGTAAATGTAAATGTAATTAAAACACACTGTTTTGCAATGAAGGTCTACAGTAGCCTCAGCAGCACACTGTAGGGTAACACCATGGTGTTGCTGGAGGACAGTTAGCTTCTGTTCTCCTCTGGGTACATTGACTTCAATAAAAAACCTAGGAGGCTCATGGTTCTCACCCCCTTCCATAGACGTACACAGTAATTATGACAACTTCCAGAGGACGTCCTCCAACCTATCAGAGCTCTTGCAGCATGAACTGACATGTTGTCCACCCAATCAAAGGATCATAGAATTAATCTAGTACTGAAAGCATAAGCAAAAGCTAGCTAGCTAGAACTTCAGTGCATAAAATGTGGTGAGTTGTTGACTCAGAGAGACAAAGACAAGAGACAGAGAGGGCTCAGACAGAGAGGGATGCTATGTTAGCTAGCTGACAATGGCTATCCAACACTGGAACTCTTCCAAGTCAAGGTAAGCTTTTGGTTTGATTAATTTATTGCCACCGGGGCCCACCGGTGTAACTGCTAAACTGCTTGCTGCTGACTGTACACTGTACTGCATGATTGTAGTAGTAGCTGGTCACAGACAGCTGATGTCTTGTTCACTGAAGTTCACAAGCGAAGGGAAAAAGTGAGAGGAGGAGAACACGTAGATAGATGCGAGAAGGAATTATATATACAATGAGCTGTTTGTATGTGGCTGCTATGAAAGTGAACTGTGTTTGCGTGTGATCAGGGGTGTATTCATTGCTCCGATTATGTTGAAAATCTTAAACGGAAGCAAATGGAACGAAACAGGGATAAACATAACTGAATTTGTCCAATAGAAACTATCGTGTGCAACTGTTGGACTAATGATTACACCCTAGATCAGCTAGAATGTGCAAACGTGGTATTGAATGTGTCACTGCCTGTCACCTTGATTACTCAAAATTCTCTCGACCTGTGCACCTACGTTGTAAACTTTCATTCATAGGCTAGGTTGTAGCAACCTCATGATGGGTACAGGGTAAATTCGAGTATCATGTAGTAGCCTAAACCTATCATGTTACATTGAGCTGGGTGAATGGAATATAAATGACAGTCATCCAATATGCTGTAATAGAAATAAGGCCATGTTCATTAAAATAATAATCACCCTCCCTCATCTTAAACGGCACCGACCGCCACTGTGCTGAACCCATCATATTACTGATAAAAGTTAGTCACTGTTTGTCAATATATTGTCTGTTGACAGACCTGCACAGAGGTACAACACTGATCACTGATACTATTTCCTGAAGTTTTCCTTAAGTGGTTGAAGTCTTGACCTACAGGGGATAGCTGTGAAGAAAAGATACTGGGCACAAACACCAACACTACCCCCAGTTATGTGTGGGCTCTACCACAGCCTCGCCTCCCCATACCCCCACCTATCCACCCTCCATAGGAAAACACAGCAGAGAGGAAACTGACTGCTGATGTTGTCATCTTCTAATCACTACCCGACTGGACACAAGCTAAAAAATGCCTGGAGATGCCATGAGGAGATTGGAACAAGAGTACAGAGAGCTGATCAGAACAGCCCTCAAGTTTATTCACCTTTCTGACTCAATCATTTTTTCCTATGGCAAATAAGCCAAGAGCTAAATGTTGAATGTACAGTATATACATTCACAGTGTGTGCGCTGCTGTTAACATTTTATTTATTTTAGTGCTAGTATTTATTGGTTTGATCATGTTTACATTTCCCCTTTTCCTTCAGGCAGAAATGACAGTGTATTAATTTTGCATAAATCTATAAAAGCTGTATAGTAATATTGTATAAATGTCAATAGTGAGGCTACTCTTAATGTCTCAGAAAATGGTGCTTTAGACCCATTCAGAGAATCACTGATATAGTAACTGAGGTCATGTCAAAAGGAGAGGGACCCACATGATGTTTCTTCACCACCCACTCCTGTGAGAGCTATTTATATTCGTATGAGACAAGGCAAGGGGCAGAATTAGAAGAAAAATAAACGATTGAGTCACTGCATGGAACAGAGATTGACTTGATGTGGACTATATTTAGTGGCAACACAACTGGACCCTGGTCGTTCTGACAGTCAGGGGCTATGAAACCGATCAGGCCCCGAGAAGGAGGGCATTTGCCTGGGATTATAGAATCACCCTCCACCCCAAACCCTGGTTTAGACAGGGAACAGACACACCCTCCTCTGTGTCTGCAGCTGTCTCACATTCTGTATATGCAATCCACTATCAATGACTTCATCGGCAGCCAGGGTTGCTTACTATCATTCTTACTGTCCTTTCTTTCTCTCATACCTTCCTTTTTTAATGTGATTTAATTGCACAACCTAAATATTCCAACTGTTCATTACCAAGAATAGTTAGCAGGAAACTGCTTTGATTTTGCTCTTGCATGTTCTCTGTCTTCCTGGGTGCCAGTTATGACTAAAGTATGCAGGGTTTGCTTTGATTGTTGTTCCGAGTAATAGATTGTATCTCATTGCTGTGTTTTTGTTGTCATAGTAACCCTTAACAAATTCTCAATTGGAGGCTTGGGGCAAAGCCAGATTTTTCAAGGCAAATGTTATTCATAAGACATAGCATGGGTCTCTTCTGTCTGTTACAATACAGAGACTGTATCTGTGCCATTCATAAGGGACAGAGGATTTTCAACAGTGTTTAATTGTGACAGATATTGGGGTATCTATTTCTTTATGTTCTGTACTGGCTAAAGCTGTTTGTGACTTTATCTGTGAGTGAATGAAACTTATTTTACCATGTTTGTGGTAAATAAAGCCATATTTCCCCTGTTTTTTTGTCTTTGAATAAAGCTGTATTTGTGAAAGGCAGCTAGCTACCTGAGGTAAGATTAGTGCGTTGCTGTGATTAAGTGCTCCTGTGTTAATGTAGAGAGCCACCCGGCCGAGCCTAAAGGTAATCTCCCTGACTACTCCCATCCTCCCCCTTCCCGGCCTGGCCAGCCACTCGCTGTCAGACAGACAGGCCTTAGGACACTCACCACCTCTCCCAGTACACAGGAGCACCACATAAAGCCCCTGTTTCCTGGACTGTAGGCTACGTCTATCAGTGTGTTCTCTTTCTCTGTCTTCTTCTCTCTCGTTCTCTCTCTCTCTCTCTCTCTTTTCTTATCAATTTTCCTGCCCTGTTTTCCTATCTGTGTTTTGTGTGTGTGTTTGGTGTAGAACTTATGTATTACAGTAACACAGTATAAAGAGAAAATGGCAGTCATATGCAGCACTGGATTAATGACCATCTTGGATGTTTTAAGTGGAAAAATCCACAATGCGTCACAAATTAGATGAATAAAACAGGACCGGGACAGAGCAAGTCACCCACACTCGGATATGGTTTATCCATATATTTAAAATGAGCATTTTATTGTTCTTGAAGATTTAAAATCTTTAAAATTACAGCATCATAATGAGCGTGGGAAGAACAGGGAATATCTACCTTGCGATCCAACCTCTGCTTGTGTTACATGGGAGAGATTTCAAAACATTGGACATTAACAAAGTGGAGGAATATACAGCTTTGGAACATGCTTCCTCTAGAGTACTGAAAATGGATTCTGGGGTCAGGGTGATTGACCCCTCAGAGAAGAATCTCTTCCTTTCAAAAGGAAGATCTTTATTTATAAAACGGTACCCTCTTGTTCAACTATAAATACATCTGAATTGTTGTCTTGATGTACTTCATAACACCTTCCTCATCCTTTCAACAAATGTCCATATCTTAATATGTTTTCTGAATTAATCCATGCTATAGATATACTATCTGTTGAGAAACTTTAACCTATACCTTTTATTTGGCTATCAAAATACATGTGTATACAAAAGTTTAGTATTGTATGCCTCTCCATTGTCTAGCATAGGTGTAGTAAATACACTCATATTTAATGGCCTCTGCCATTAATCAGGGGAGACTACATCACTTAGAAACAGGATGTCCGGGACATAAACTGTATTCCCATGCTGTGAAAACAAGGCGCCATGTGTAAGTCAGACCCTGAGATCACCTCTATTCTAACCGGGGCAGGAAGCCAGACCAGAGCCTTCCACTGTGGAGGAACTTTGTTGCCAGGTGATCTGTTCCACAACGTTCCACAGCGCTACCATCAAGAAAACAAATACATACATTTGCTAGATGTAAAACATTATCAGATCAATTTTCTTTATATATTGTTGTGAAATTAATCTAGACTACCACTAATGTCTATATGGTATACGAATAAGTTATCTTATGGCAAAAAAAATGGTTTCAACAAATGTGATTATTAATTACTTTAAACACAGTCTATAACCTCTACAAATGATGTAAATGTTGCTATGTATAAACAATGAAAACATTGCACTAATAACTAAATATGGCTATTACCTCAGTGCATGAATATAAGAATTTGTGTGGTGCAGTATTTCAACAATAAAAAGGTGAGGTAATGTAATTAAAAACCAAAAAACTGAAAGGGAACATCTATTTTGGTTCAAAACTTTATTTTTTAAAAGTGCAAAAGTATAAAACACCTATACATAAAACCTTCAAATAGAAACTGTACATTATTTATTATCACAAAATGTATTTATATTCCTGCTCAGGAGCTTTCCTCTTTGCAAAAAAGGAAGGGAACAAAAATAAAATCGAAACCAGTGTGTGAACAATCATCATCACAATTCAAATGTCCTATAGCTTCTCAGCTCATAAAGTGATACACATTGAACGTCCTTCACACAAAAAAGAAAATAACATACTGGATTTAAAACCTCAAATGAAAGAGTTCCCACTGGCCTTTAATGGTAACAGAATGAAAGAGAAAGACAGAGCTAGACAGGGAGGGAGAGAGAGAGAGAGAAGATAGAAATAGAGAGAGAGACATTTGAGGTCAGGTTATGTACTGTAATAGCTGCAGTAGTAGTGATTGACAGACAGGGAGGACCAGGAGGTTAGGAGTTGTTGTAGTTACAGTAGTACACTGTGCTGGCATCAGAGAGCACAGAGGATATCAGACTCTCAGGTCCCTGCATGTTGGCCTCATGCGCCCCATAAGACAGGCCTGTCATGTCTCCAGGTCTGGAGGAGTTCAGGTACTGCTCAAACTCACTGCGGTCCACCTCCCCTATCAGCTCTGAGGGGTGCATCTGCTCCACCTGGTCTACTGGGTGGGAGTGGGAGTCTGGGGGAGGGGAGAGCTGTCCTGCTCCATGGCCTGGGTGTCGCTTGGGGTGACTGGGGCTGCAGTGCTGGCTGTAGTACATGGCCAGTTGGTTGAAGGAGGGGGGCATGGGGCCAGCCTGGGAGGCTTGCTGCTGCTCTGTGGGGGAGGAGTGGTGTCTGTGGAGCATGGGGTTGGTGTGGTGGTTAGAGTGAGGGTCCTGAGGTGGGTACTCTGCCCCCTGGGAGTGGTAGGCATACACAGGCATCATGTGGCACTCCTCCTGAGAGTGACCGGGGAAGAACATGGAGTCTGTCTCCACGGCGTCCAGCGGTGACGTGTCGGGGGTGGGCAGGCTGTAGGATTCGTAGGAATTCCCTCCGAGGGCCTGGGCTTCACGGTAGTGGCTGAGGGATTGAGGAGACACTTGGTAGCCATGCTCATGGTGGTAGCTCAGGCTCTCCATACACACCCTACCGTCCCCACCTAGGGAGGTGCTCTGGTGGTCGGACATGCTGTGGACCAGGAACCCAGAGTCCAGGCGCTTAATCCTCTTCACCTGCTTCCTCCGCCGGGGTCGGTACTTGTAGTTGGGGTGGTCCTGCATGTGCTGCACTCGAAGCCTCTCAGCCTCCTCTACAAACGGCCGCTTCTCAGACACAGGAAGGGCTTTCCATGACTTCCCTACAGATCAACAACAGAGTTCACCTCAGTTATAGCCGCATCAGGCATGCAGTCTGGTGATGTGCTCCAAAATAGCTCATCATCAATATAGTAACAGGAGAACTTTGATTTCGAAATAACATGACCATTATTATTGATCATACATTTGTTGTAATTGATTCATTTGAGTTACCTAACCTATATTTCAATGGCCATAATAAGATAAGGGCGTTAGCATCATGTGCTTTTTCAAGAAAAATTATGACTTTTCAAGATAATTAGGCCCTATGCAAATAGCCTACTACAAACCAAAATCATTGAAGTATAGGCATACAATAATATTTATAATATTTCTGCTCGAATAAATGCAGTATGCTTCCACGTGGTAACACACCTGCTTAAAATAATAACAATTCCCTAGTATTTGGTCACTTATGAAATATTATTGAAATACTTGATAAACAAGAAATTCCCATTGGTCTTTATAAATATCATGTCAGTAACAGGCCTACACAATCAATTACTATTTAATTGCCTTACCCAACATTTTGCTCAACTCCGCATTGTGCAGGTCTGGATTTTGTTGTGCCAGCCGCTTGCGCTCATCCTTCGCCCACACCATGAACGCATTCATGGGTCTCCGGATCCTCGGCTCATTCTTCCCACGGTTCTGGTTCCCGGAGCTGGACTCGCTCTTCACTTTGGTGTCCCCGAGAGGGCTCAGGGGGTCTGACCACTGACAGTGTCCCATTCCAGGCATCATGATTGAGATCGCGCACCTAGCCTGGTTCTGATCGTCACTGGCGTAACCCGCATCGGGACTACTCATCGCTGTCCACCTGCGGGTTATCGACACAGACCAGGCAGCAACTCGCGTAAAGAAAATGAGAAAATAAGTAGCACTTGCTGTGTAGATATATACAATTAAAGTTTTAATAACGCAAGTAAGCGTAACGATTCCAAACTGAGTGGAAAATATCCATCAATGTTAGATAATAGCTAGGAGCTGACTAAACTAGAACTGACTATCTTACCCTGAGGTTGGGATACTATAAGCGCATAGGCAACCAATCACAATAGGGTGGGAGTGCCCAGTACCCCTGAGGTGTAAAACGTTTCAAGTAACCCGCCTTCCAGACACACACTGTCCTATTTGTGTAATATAAGGTGCCTAAAGTTAGAGAATGGATTAAACATTTCATTTACATTTAAACTTATATTAATTGTTAGTTTTTTCATGTGATACAAGACTGTGGGCGTAGGCCTAGTGTTATTGAGCGTTTTGCAGTTATGATTCAAATAGAACATATTGCGTTCGTGACATAAACTCCACAAAATAATTTAGGATAAATCAATCTATAGGGCCATATGCACAAAATAAGGCCAAATTGAGCAAATATCAAATAATTAATAGGCTACAAAGTCACTTATTTCAGAAACATTTGAATTAAATGAATGTGCTGCTGTTCTGCGATACATGTTCTCAATTGCTCATGCCATCACTTTCGAATCTTTATTAAAGTTTTTTGTCATCTTTATATGACTTTATATTAGCCTACCACCTGTAAGTTTAAACTCTCCTAAAGTCTATATTATTCAGACATAGGTCTAATACACACGCACTCTCTTTCATCTGTGTATTGAGATGATGGATTTGGTAACTGGAAGTTCAGGTTTCAGCAGGAAATAATTATATTTCTATAGCGCAGATTTTAGAATCATTTTAGACAGTCTGCTAGAGTTCACAGCCATTGACTGAGGCTGGATGTAGATTAAGTTGAGTCAAAGAAGCGTTAATTAGGGATTAGAAATTCTTATACCAGATGCTGGTGAATACACTACATTTGCAAACAGTCGAGATAGATTAAATAAACACCCATCTATCGGCCTTTGTTGTCTGTGAAGTGCAGGACCTGGGGCACAGTTAGGGGACACAAGGGCCATAAGCAGTGGTGATTATTGGGCAGCATGCCAGTCTCATTCTTCAAGACCGAACATGACATGGTTGTCTCCTACAGCAAGCCTAGGGTGGGTCTCCAAGCCTAGGTAGGTGAGGTCTACAAATCGGTTTCTCTCACCCCTAGCAGAAGTTATATCCCTGTCTTTTTCATTTGAAACTGTCAAAACAAGTCATTACATTAGGTTATGGTCCAGACTGTCATTCCTGGTTGTACAATACATCACTTACTGGCACAAGTACCATTGAGTGGGAGGGGTCACTAATACATCACTAATGGCATGTTGCAGGTGACTTTGGTCACTCAGGATCCTAAACCCTACACACACCACTCTCCTCCACACATTGGCAGGAGCTCACTGGAGCTGAGTACTGGCACCTCAACTATTCTATTGCTTGAGCTCCTGTTCCTCTTATAGAATATTAGCTCAAAAGTATTGTGGATCTCCTGCACCTAAATATAAACAGTACCGGCACCCAAAATGAGTACTGGTACCTTTTTCAGTCAAAGTCAAGCACTGGTGGTGGATGAATGAGAGATAAAGTGTGTAATTGTGTATACATTGTAAAGTAATTAATCAGCGCTTAAAATTAGGAATAAAAGAGGTCCAGCAGCCTGAACAAGCAATATATAGGAAGTATCTAAAGCTTATTTTCATCTGTCACAGACATGACCACTGCTCACAAAAATGTTGTTAGAAAACCATGGCTGATCCCTTGTCTATCGCCTACAATCCTGTAGTGAGCTGCCAATCGCCATGCAGCCTACATAAGACAGGAGAGAACAAGGAGAGGTGAGAGAGCTACTGTTGATTGAATCATCTGCAGCCAGAATATCAGTTCACCCACTGACCTAACTCTATTTTAATGTTTTAATAAGCAGTCGAGAACCAAGCCATGTCCATAGTGGTCAAAACAACAGCCAAAGACTGCAGACATCCTTATCAGTGTCAGCAGGGCTTAACCTGCCAGCTCTGTCTTTTCTTCGTCTGTCCTCGAGCTATTCCCATCATGCCATGCACAGTTAGATACAGCATGTCAGACTGGAGCCTTTCCTCTCGCAGGTCAAAGAGGGCTGACAGAAATATGAGAGATGCTTATACAACCCCATCGTGCCCCATCTCGATACTAGCAGGGGATCCAGAGTATACTGGCTGACCCTCTTGGAGGGGGTGGTGTTGGAGGGGTCTTGCTCTGTCCCAGCCCAGCGCTGGGACAGGATCTGGTGTTATAATACTGGCATCGTCTATTTTACCACTGATGACCTGATACGGTTTTCCCCCGTAGTCCCATGAGACTGGACTGAAACCTCACGAGTTTAAATATGTGTGTGTGAATGTTTATATGTGTCTATGTGTGTGCATGTGTGAGTGCGAGCAGCCATGATGCATGTGTGTGTGTGTGCATGCGTTGGCTCTCTCCTGGTGTGTGGGAGAGAAAAATACTATATTTTAACGGGAGAAGTCAAAAAGCCATATTTCCTATACAAGGTGAGGTTCAGAGTCCACCCAGAGGAGGGAGGGGAGCAATAAGGGGAGGCGATACGTCCCGCGCCCATCCCCCGTCCTCCCGTGTCCCCCACCCCGTGCCTGGGGAGTCTGGAGCTGGGTGGGGGCCTGGGCTCTCGACGCCAGCCTCTGGGCTCCACGCTCAGGGAGAGGTCACTCGGCTTGCTTACACAATGGCATTATCTCAGTTCCAGCCTCGGCTACTGCAGCGGTGAGCACTTCCTGTCCCTCCGCGAGCACTTCCTGTCCTTGGCGTAGCAGCACAAACTGTCAGCCTTCCAAGCGAGTTCTGACACACTGTCGAGCTGCTGGTCGCCAGACTCACTGTATAAATGTCTGTGGGCGGCTTTCTTGGGAATTGCACAATGCGATTGTCGAGTCCTTTGTGTTGAGTTGCGAGGCAGCCGTGTTTAGTTTAAATCACTGGTACGGAAGGCGTATATGTGTTAGCACTCTGCTCAGATCCCCAGACACTCTCAGGCAATAAGAGCCTGAGCTTGGTCAAAGCCATAGAAAGGCAAAGGTTTACCAATTTACCTACTAAAGTTCAAACATTATGGTTAATTCATTGGAAGACATACTATCGTGGATATTCATTTATACTATTTTTAAACATAAATTCTTCAAATTTCAAGGCCCTCCAAAAGAGACACACATAAAACACATGAAAACACAAATGAACGAATGAATGAATAACTGAATGAATGCTAAAACACATAGTGCAATCACTGATCTATAGGGCCTATAGGAAGTGAACACAATAAATGTGTGTGATAATCTGTGATTCTACTGTATGAGTGTTTAGACTAGGTCTGATTATGACTACCTCGATCACCTGCCTGAGGGTTGGATGGAGGGGAAGGTGTTTGCAGGAAGGGGGACGGGAAGTATTGAAGAGAAGATTAAAGAGGGTAGCATGTATTGTAACAGGTGTTCTCAGTCACACACCATACACCTGTCTCCCTATTCCATCACCAATATGTAAATAGAAATCACACATTTCTTCCCTAAAATGATTAACGTCACTTCATAGTTGCTAATGAGATGCCATCAGAAGCCATCAGACCCTCAGCCTCCATTAAAGCTGAGTTGTGAAGCAACAGGTAGTTAAGATCACATGCTGTATCTATTATTTTGTGAAGCCCCATATACTATAGAAACACAGCTCTCTGAAGCTGTAATAACCCGGCTATTCAGTATCATTACTTTCCATTGTGTAATCAAATTGGTGAATGTATTTTTGACTATGATATTTAGACCTTTTATCTTTGTTTTTTAGTTTTTTATTATCTCATTACAAATCTGCTCTATGAAACAGATAGAAGATATGAAAGCTTGTGCTCAGGTTAAGCAGTCAGGTTACGTTCAGATGGCTGATGGGAAAGGTTGTGTGGTGGTTGAGTGAGGTTGTGTTCCTTTCTTACTTCCCTGTGTTAGAGTCTGTGACCTCGCTGTTTGGACTCCACAATCCCACAATCCCTCAGTGTGAAGCAGATCAGAAAATGAACAAGAGAAAGATTTTACTTTCTTTCTGTCCTCAACTGACATACCTGCCAGTCGATGTTGTTATTGTAAAATATCATTTATTTTCAATGACTTACCTTGTCAAATAAAGGCAAAGAATAACGTCACTGAATACAGCGCATTCGGAAAGTGGGGGGGGGGGGGGGGTATACAGAAGATAGCCCTATTTGGTAAAAGACCAAGTCCATATTATGGCAAGAACAGCTCAAATAAGCAAAGATAAATGACAGTCCATCATTACTTTAAGACATGAAGGTCAGTCAATACGGAACATTTCAAGAACTTTGAAAGTTTCATCAAGTGCAGTGGCAAAAACCATCAAGCGCTATGATGAAACTGGCTCTCATGAGGACTGCCACAGGAATGGAAGACCCAGAGTTACCTCTGCTGCAGAGGATAAGTTCATTAGAGTTAACAGACTCAGAAATTGCAGCCCAAATAAATGCTTCACAGAGTTCAAGTAAAAGACACATCTCAACATCAACTGTTCAGAGGGGACTGTGTGAATCAGGCCTTCATGGTCGAATTGCTGCAAAGAAACCACTACTAAAGGACACCAATAATTAGAAGAGACCTGCTTGGGCCAAGAAATATGAGCAATGGACATTAGGCCGGTGGAAATGTGTCCTCTGGTCTGGAGTCCAAATTGGAGATTTTTGGTTCCAACCGTCGTGTCTTTGTGAGTCGCGGTGTGGGTGAACGGATTATCTCCGCATGCTTATTTCCCACCTTAAAGCATGGAGGAGGAGGTGTTATGGTGTGGGGGTGCTTTGCTGGTGACACTTATTTAGAATTCAAGGCACATGGCTTCCACAGCATTCTGCAGCGATACGCCATCCCATCTAGGAGGAGTCTTGGTGGTACCAAAACATTTCTGCAGCATTGAAGGTCCCCAAAAACACAGTGGCCTCCATCAATCTTAAACGGAAGAAGTTTGGAACCACCAAGACTCCTCCTAGAGCTGGCCGTCCGGCCAAACTGAGCAATCGGGGGAGAAGGGCCTTAGTCAGGGAGGTGACCAAGAACCCGATGGTCACTCTGATAGAGCTCCAGAGTTCCTCTGTGGAGAACAGACAACCATCTCTGCAGCACTCCACCAATCAGGCCCTTATGGTAGAGTGGCCAGACGGAAGCCACTCCTCAGTAAAAGGCACATAACAGCCCGCTTGGAGTTTGCCAAAAGGCAACTAAAGACTCTCAGACCATGAGAAACAATATGCTCTGGTCTGATGAAACCAAGATTGTACTCTTTGGCCTGAATGCCAAGCGTAACGTCTGGAGGAAACCTGGCACCATCCCTACGGTGAAGCATGGTGGTGGCAGCATCGTGCTGTGGGGATGTTTTTCCGCGGCAAGGACTGGGAGACTAGTCAGGATCGAGGGAAAGATGAACGGAGCAAAGAACAGAGATATCCTTGATGAAAACCTCCTCCAGAGCTCTCAGGACCTCAGACTGGGGCGAAGGTTCACCTTCCAATAGGACAACGACCCTAAGCACACAGCCAAGACAACTCAGGAGTGGCTTGGGGACAAGTCTCTTAATGTCCTTGAGCGGCCCAACCAGAGCCCGGACTTGAACCCGATCTAACATCTCTGGAGAGACCTGTTAATAGCTGTGCAGCGACGCTCCCCATCCAACCTGACAGAGCTTGAGAGGATCTGCAGAGAAGAATGAGAAAACCTCCCTAAATACAGGTGTGCCAAGCTTGTAGCATCATACCCAAGAAGACTTGAGGCTGTAATCGCTGCCAAAGGTGCTTCAACAAAGTGCTGAGTAAAGGGTCTGAATACTTATGTAAATGCATAATTCAGTATTTATTTTTGGGTTCAAAAAAATCTAAAAACCTATTTTTGCTTTGTCATTATGGGGTATTTTGTGTAGATTGCTGAGGAAAAAAACAATTTAATCCATTTTAGAATACGGCTGTAATTTAACAAAATATGGAAAAGTCAAGGGGTCTGAATACTTTCCGAAAGCGCTATACACCCCCCTCTCAGCCAAAAGACTGTGTGTGTGTGTGTGTGTGTGTGTGTGTGTTTGGGGCTATAGATCCCCCCTCCTCAGGGGAATGCTGAGAACATTCCCTGGGCCAGGAGCACACACCCTGGCCATGAGGAAAGGGGTGCATGAGGATGTGTGTGCCTCAGACAAGCACAACACAGAGGAAACCCTCTCCACTCTCTTCTCATTGTTCTGGAGGCGTTAATCTGTCAGGGATCTGCTGGGAATAAGGTGGGAATCTCTTTGGGCATATTGTCCTTGTTACCGGTCTGTCTGTCCCAAAGGGACCACAGGGCTCATTCTGGTACCCTCTAGCCCCTTTCTACCACCCAAACACACACACATGCATGCTCGTACACACACACACGCACGCACGCACACACACACACACACACACACGCGCACACACACACACACACACACACACACACACACACACACACACACACACACACACACACACACACACACACACACACACACACACACAATCGCTCTGGGCAGATATGGTTATGATAAAACCATTTCTTGTTTATCTCCACAGCTCAGTTTAGAGATGAGCATAGCCGCCTCATCACCCACCTCGCCTTCACTCTCTGTCTGTTTGATTAAACCCCGTCCTGGATCCAAGACACGTTTTCAATATTCCTTTAGTCATGCTAACAGGAGGATGTTTGAAAACTTTTCGCCTAAAGTTGTGGTAACCTCTGGTTTTGTGGACTGCCAGGGGTCGAGCAACAATATGACGGAAACGTAAAGTAAAATAATCAAAGTCACTTTCCTGACTGAGTACAGGACATCTATGGTAGGGTTGCTTCACTCATGCAGCGTATGGCTTCATAGGATATAAAACCATTTCTCTTCAGTTTACAGTAATATACTGTTAAACCTAAGTTTATTTTGAATTTACGGTAACATACTGTACCTTTTTTACAGTAATTTACAGGTAACTGGCTGCCAGTAAGTTACCGTAAAAACCACAGGAATTGTTTTACAGTGCATATACAGAAAGGATAACGGCGATGAACAAACACTTAAAATGTTGAAATGCCAAATCACCAGGGATATGATATGAAGGATATGAAGGACTAAAAGTAAGATAAGATTAAAGGATGAGTCCCTTTAGGTCACTACTGCAGTCTGTAGAGTGATTGGGGAAGTGTGTGTCTGAGTCCAAATGAATCCAGACTTAAATGAAGGTACAGTCTGGTTAAAGTGACCCCCTCCTGTCTATTCCAGTGACTTTACCTGTGATTGATAAGTCATTGTGTCATCATCACCATTCTAGGATAAAAAGGATAAAAGTCTCACTCATAAATCACAATCTAAAAGTAGAAGCACAGGGGTAACCATTAGTTAACCGGGGAAAGGGAAAACCCATGTTTCCTTACTTAAATGAAAAGAGAGGTCAGTCCTTAAAGGGAGGACAATGACTGCATCACAAATGGCGCCCTATTCCCTATATGGTGCACTACTTTTGACCCAAGCCCTATGGGCTTATGGATCAAAAGTAGTGCACTATATAGAGAATAGGGTGCCATTTGGGACATAACCAATCTCTTTCATCTTGATCACTTTTACTGCCCTGACCTGCCTAACTCTCCACCAATGACCACTGCATTGTCTTGGCCCCCAGGCTAATTGTGACTTGTGTTTATCATTTTTATGACTTTATCCGTGAAGACAGAGGTATGGCTGGCTTCCTGACACTCCAGGCTTCTTTTTAACCCAATCACATTATTGGGGTCAACATGGGACGCCCCGTCTTCAAACTGTATTGTTTTCGGCAGTGTAATAATGTTCCCAAACTGATAAGACCTATCTATTTTGGGTTTTGCGCAGAGAGGGATTTGTCCCTGATACATGATTGCTGTGTTCCAGGGAATATGTTATTTTAAGATTTAAGTTTCAGGGACAGTCTAAACTGTGTGATAAATGGGGATACAGTCAAATCTGAAAAACATCTCAGTGAGATGATCAGGATGACTGGTGGTGAGAAAAAGGGTGATAGATTGTCTTTAAAGGAGTAATCAGCAGTTACGACATATATTTATGGTCTTATAAATTATTGACATGTACCCATTGATAAGAATATAACTTATAAATGCCTCATGAGCTTAGTTCAATTGTCGTACCCCATCAGAACTCAAAATATAAGCTGTTTTACTCCAATGTTTGTATACAAAGTAAAAACTATCATTTTGATATCATGGATGGTCAGTCCTTGCATCCATAGCCCTGTCTATGAATTTGAGAGTGGTTACATTTCTCCAGCCCCATCCCTCAGCTTTTTACAGCTTTGTTATTGTTTCTACTGTTGATTGCCCCTTTAAACAGCAGTATTGTTCCTTTGACAACTAGCCACCACATAAATAGTACTCTCCATGTCTTGACCTGCATTTGACCCCTCCGCCCTGAGAAGAAGTCCCTCAATTAATCTCATCTGTCATATATACAGACAACGCATAATAACACCTTCTTATTTCAATTCCTTGCGAAAGTATTCACCCCCCTTTGCATTTTTCCTATTTTGTTGCCTTACAACCTGGAATTAAAATTGCTTTTTTGGGGGTTTGTATCATTTGATTTACACAACATGCCTACCACTTTGAAGATGCAAAATAAAAAAAGTTGTGAAACAAACAAGAAATAAGACAAAAAAAAAACAGAAAACTTGAGCGTGCATAACTATTCACCCCCCCCCCCAAAAAAAAGTCAATACTTTGTAGAGCCACCTTTTGCAGCAATTACAGCTGCAAGTCTCTTGAGGTATGTCTCTATAAGCTTGGCACATCTAGCCACTGGGATTTTTGCCCATTCTTCAAGGCAAAACTGCTCCAGCTCCTTCAAGTTGGATGGGTTCCGCTGGTATACAGCAATCTTTAAGTCATACCACATATTCTCAATTGAATTGAGGTCTGGGCTTTGACTAGGCCATTCCAAGACATTTAAATGTTTCCCCTTAAACCACTCAAGTGTTGCTTTAGCAGTATGCTAAGAAGGTGAACCTCTGTCCAACTCTCAAATCTCTGGAAGACTGAAACAGGTTTCCCTCAAGAATTTCCCTGTATTTAGCGCCATCCATCATTCCTTCAATTCTGACCAGTTTCCCAGTCCCTGCAGATGAAAAACATCCCCACAGCATGATGTGTGGGGATGATGTTCTCGGGGTGATGAGAGGTGTTGGGTTTGCACCAGACATAGCGTTCCTTGATGGCCAAAAAGCAGAATTTTAGTCTCATCTGACCAGAGTACCTTCTTCCATATGTTTGGGGAGTCTCCCACATGCCTTTTGGCGAACACCAAACGTGTTTGCTTATTTTCTTCTTTAAGCAATGGCTTTTTTCTGGCCACTCTTCCATAAAGCCCAGCTCTGTGGAGTGTACGGCTTAAAGTGGTCCTATGGACAGATTCTCCAATCTCCGCTGTGGAGCTTTGCAGCTCCTTCAGGGTTATCTTTGGTCTCTTTGTTGCCTATCTGATTAATGCCCTCCTTGCCTGGTCTGTGAGTTTTGGTGGGTGGCCCTCTCTTGGCAGGTTTGTTGTGGTGCCATATTCTTTCCATTTTTTAATAATGGATTTAATGGTGCTCCGTGGGATGTTCAAAGTTTCGGATATTTTCTTATGACCCAACCCTGATCTGTACTTCTCCACAACTTTGTCCCTGACCTGTTTGGAGAGCTCCTTGGTCTTCATGGTGCCGCTTGCTGTCACGTTCGTTCATTGACGGGTCAGACCAAGGTGCAGCGTGATATGCGTACATGTTTATTAAACTTTAAACACACGACAAAACAACAAAGGAAACGAAAATGTGAAGTCCAAGGTAGAACACACAACATAACTTACAAGGAACAAGATCCCACAACTAGACAGTGCCAATAGGCTGCCTAAGTATGGTCCCCAATCAGAGACAACGAGCGACAGCTGCCTCTGATTGGGAACCACACCGGCCAACATAGAACTATACATACTAGACAAGCCACATAGAAAAAGCACAACAAGGAATATACACACCCTGACTCAACATATAAGCGTCCCCTGAGTCAGGGCGTGACACTTGCTTGGTGGTGCCCCTTGCTTAGTGGTGCTACAGACTCTGAGGCCTTTCAGAACAGGTGTATATATACTGCGATCATGTGACAGATCATGTGACACTTAGATTGCACACAGGTGGACTTTATTTAACTAATTATGTGACTTCTGAAGGTAATTGGTTGCACCAGATCTTATTTAGGTGCTTCATAGCAAAGGGGGTGAATACATATGCACGCACCACTTTTCCGTTATAAATGTTTTAGATTTCTTTGAAACAAGTTATTTTTTTCATTTGACTTCACCAATTTGGACTATTTTATATTTTATAATCCAAATAAAAATCCATTTAAATTACAGGTTGCAATGCAACAGAATAGGAAAAACGCCAAGTGGGATGAATACTTTTGCAAGGCACTGTAGTTCAACACCTGTAGATGCCTATGCATCCACGTTTTCCACCTGGCTACCACTACCCCGATCACCAGCTCTGCACCCTCCACTGCAACTTGCCCCCCCCCCCCCCCCCACTTCTCCTTCACACAAATTCAGACAGCTGATGTTCTGAAAGAGCTGCAAAATCTGGACCCCTACAAATCATTTGGGCTAGACAATCTGGACCCTTTCTTTACAAAACTAGCCGCCGAAATTGTCGCAACCCTTATTACTAGCCTGTTCAACCTCTCTTTCGTAACGGCTGAGATCCCCAAAGATTGGAAAGCTGCCGCGGTCATCCCCCTCTTCAAAGGGGGTGACACTCTAGATCCAAACTGTTACAGACCTATATCCATCCTGCCCTGCCTTTCGAAAGTATTTGAAAGCCAAGTTAACAAACAGATCACCGACCATTTCGAATCACACCGTACCTTCTCCGCTATGCATTCCGGTTTCTGAGCTGGTCATGGGTACACCTCAGCCACGCTCAAGGTCCTAAACGATATTATAACCGCGATCGAAAATAGACAGTACTGTGCAGCCGTCTTCATCGACCTGGCCAAGGCTTTTGACTCTGTCAACCACTGCATTCTTATTGGCAGACTAAATAGCCTTGGTTTCTCAAATGACTGCCTCGCCTGGTTCACCAACTACTTCTCAGATAGAGTTCAATGTGTCAAATCGGAGGGCCTGTTGTCTGGACCTATGGCAGTCTCTATGGGGGTGCCACAGGGTTCAATTCTTGGGCCAACTCTTTTCTCTGTGTATATCAATGATGTCGCTCTTGCTGCCGGTGATTCTCAGATCCACCTCTACACAGACGACACCATTTTGTATACATCTGGCCCTTCATTGGAAACTGTGTTAACAAACCTCCAAACAAGCTTCAATGCCATACAACACTCCTTCCGTAGCCTCCAACTGCTCTTAAACACAAGTAAAACTAAATGCATGCTCTTCAATCGAATGCTGCTGGCACCCGCCCACCCGACTAGAATCATTACTCTCGACGGGTCTGACCTAGAGCATGTGGACAACTAAAAATACCTAGGTGTCTGGTTAGACTGTAAACTCTCCTTCCAGACTCACATTAAGCATCTCCAATCCAAAGTTAAATCTAGAATCGGCTTCCTATTTCGCAACAAAGCCTCCTTCACTCATGCTGCCAAACATGCCCTGGTAAACGGACTATCCTACCGATCCTTGACTTCGGCGATGTCATTTACAAAATAGCCTCCAACACTCTACTCAGAAAATTGGATGTAGTCTATCACAGTGCCATCCGTTTTGTCACCAAAGCCCCATATACTACCCACCACTGTGACCTGTACGCTCTTGTTGGCTGGTCCTCACTACATATTCGTCGCCAAACCCACTGGCTCCAGGCCATCTATAAATCACTGCTAGGCAAATCCCCTCCTTATCTTAGCTCATTGGTCACCATAGCAACACCCACCCGTAGTATGCTAGGTGCTTGCCTATGGAGCTGTGAGGGGAACGGCACCTCCGTACCTTCAGGCTCTGATCAGTCCCTACACCCAAACGAGGGCATTGCGTTCATCCACCTCTGGCCTGCTGGCCCCCCTACCTCTGCGGAAGCACAGTTCCCGCTCAGCCCAGTCAAAACTGTTCGCTGCTCTGGCACCCCAATGGTGGAACAAGCGCTCTCACGAAGCCAGGACAGCGGAGTCAATCACCATCTTCCGGAGACACTTGAAACCCCACCTCTTTAAGAAATACCTGGGATAGGATAAAGTAATCCTTCTACCCCCCCTTACCCCACCCCAGAGAAAGAAAAAAAAAAAACATATCGTAAAGTGGTTATCCCACTGGCTATAAGGTGAATGGACCAATTTGTAAGTCGCTCTAGATAAGAGCGTCTGCTAAATGACGTAAATGTAAATGTAAATGTATGCGCTCCAGCAGGTATACAGTGGGGAAAAAAAGTATTTAGTCAGCCACCAATTGTGCAAGTTCTCCCAATTAAAAAGATGAGAGAGGACTGTAATTTTCATCATAGGTACACGTCAACTATGACAGACAAATTGAGAAAAAAAAATCAAGAAAATCACATTGTAAGATTTTTTATGAATTTATTTGCAAATTATGGTGGAAAATAAGTATTTGGTCACCTACAAACAAGCAAGATTTCTGGCTCTCACAGACCTGTAACTTCTTCTTTAAGAGGCTCCTCTGTCCTCCACTCATTACCTTTATTAATGGCACCTGTTTGAACTTGTTATCAGTATAAAAGACACCTGTCCACAACCTCAAACAGTCACACTCCAAACTCCACTATGGCCAAGACCAAAGTGCTGTCAAAGGACACCAGAAACAAAATTGTAGACCTGCACCAGGCTGGGAAGACTGAATCTGCAATAGGTAAGCAGCTTGGTTTGAAGAAATCAACTGTGGGAGCAATTATTAGGAAATGGAAGACATACAAGACCACTGGAAATCTCCCTCGATCTGGGGCTCCACGCAAGATCTCACCCCGTGGGGTCAAAATGATCACAAGAACGGTGAGCAAAAATCCCAGAACCACACGGGGGGACCTAGTGAATGTCCTGCAGAGAGCTGGGACCAAAGTAACAAAGCCTACCATCAGTAACACACTACGCCGCCAGGGACTCAAATCCTGCAGTAGCAGACGTGTCCCCCTGCTTAAGCCAGTACATGTCCAGGCCCGTCTGAAGTTTGCTAGAGTGCATTTGGATGATCCAGAAGAGGATTGGGAGAATGTCATATGGTCAGATGAAACCAAAATAGAACTTTTTGGTAAAAACTCAACTCGTCGTGTTTGGAGGACAAAGAATGCTGAGTTGCATCCAAAGAACACCATACCTACTGTGAAGCATGGGGGTGGAAACATCATGCTTTGGGGCTGTTTTTCTGCAAAGGGACCAGGACGACTGATCCGTTTAAAGGAAAGAATGAATGGGGCCATGTATCGTGAGATTTTGAGTGAAAACCTCCTTCCATCAGCAAGGGCATTGAAGATGAAACGTGTCTGGGTCTTTCAGCATGACAATGATCCCAAACACACCGCCCGGGCAACGAAGGAGTGGCTTCGTAAGAAGCATTTCAAGGTCCTGGAGTGGCCTAGCCAGTCTCCAGATCTCAACCCCATAGAATATTTTTGGAGGGAGTTGAAAGTCCGTGTTGCCCAGTGACAGCCCCAAAACATCACTGCTCTAGAGGAGATCTGCATGGAGGAATGGGCCAAAATACCAGCAACAGTGTGTGAAAACCTTGTGAAGACTTGCAGAAAACGTTTGACCTGTGTCATTGCCAACAAAGGGTATATAACAAAGTATTGAGAAACTTTTGTTATTGACTAAATACTTATTTTCCACCATAATTTGCAAATAAATTCATTAAAAATCCTACAATGTGATTTTCTGGAATTTTTTTCCCTCATTTTGTCTGTCATAGTTGGCGTGTACCTATGATGAAAATTACAGGCCTCTCTCATCTTTTTAAGTGGGAGAACTTGCACAATTGGTGGCTGACTAAATACTTTTTTCCCCACTGTATCTCACTAGTCATCCCCAAAGCCAACACCTCCTTTGGCCGCCATTCCTTCCAGTTCTCTGCTGCCAATGACTGGAACGAACTGCAAAAATCTCTGAAGCTGGAGACTCTTATCTCCCTCACTAACTTTAAGCATCAGTTGCCAGAGCACCTTACCGATCACTGCACGTGTACACAGCCCATCTGAAATTAGCCCACCCAACTACCTCATCCCCATATTGTTATTTATTTTGCTCATTTGCACCCCAGTATCTCTATTTGCACATCATCTCTTGCACATCTATCATTCCATTGTTAATAGTAATTGTAATTATTTTGCACTATGGCCTATTTATTGCCTTACCTCCATAACTTGCACACACTGTATTAATATTTTCTGTTGTATTTTTGACTTTATGTTTTGTTTTACCCCATATGTAACTCTGTGTTGTTGTTTTTATCGCAATGCTTTGCTTTATCTTGGCCAGGTCGCATTTGTAAATGAGAACTTGTTCTCAACCGGCTTACCTGGTTAAATAAAGGTGAAATAAAAAATTTAAAAAAACTGGTGAATGCTGAATATGAGTTAATTCCTAATCTGGGCACCATGGCCCATGCCTTTGAATGGGATGAGAGGGACAGTGGGGCCTTTGTATGTGACAATCAGGGTGTGAATCGATTCCTCGGGCGGTCAAACACTCCTCACTCTTTCATGTGTGGCCTTTGCCTGGTCGAGGTGCTAAGGTGTCACCGCAGAACAAAACGCTGATACCCCCAAGGGTGCTAACTGAACACCATGTTGGCACGAGGGACGACCAAGGCGACCAATACGATCAATAGTGTGTGATCAGTGGTCTACCGCCTCTCTCTCTCTCTCTCTCTCTCTCTCTCTCTCTCTCTCTCTCCAGGCACAGACAGTGAATCTGTGGATCAATATGGCGAAGCACTAGAGCTGGAGAGGAAGAATTATCTCTTAGACTGAAGATAAGAGAGACACCATTGCATCTAGCTAAATAGAAAAACTCCTGTGGCTACAGCAAAAACATCTGCATCACTGGTCTGGTTTGACTGGACTTATAGACTTATTCAACACAGTGCCTTATGAAGAAACTGTATGCTACTGAATTGATACAAGTTTATGAGCTGGTCATGTGTGGTTTGTTAATTTGTGATTTGTGATTGTGATTTATTTGACATCATTGGTCATTTTCGTAACTTCCTCACAAACGTAGTGACTTCTCCTTTGATGGTTTGTGGCGACACGCTCCTCACAACACTCATATCCCCTTCATATATGGAGATCACTGCACCGTCACAATGATGCTGACATAATACACATACAGTGCATTTGGAAACCATTCAGACCCCTTGACTTTGTTGACATTTTGTTACGCTGCAGCCTTATTCTAAAATTGATTAAATTGTTTTTCCCCCCTCATCAATCTACACACAATACCCCATAATGACAAAGCAAAAACAGGTTTTTATACAGTGGGGAAAAAAAGTATTTAGTCAGCCACCAATTGTGCAAGTTCTCCCACTTAAAAAGATGAGAGAGGCCTGTAATTTTCATCATAGGTACACGTCAACTATGACAGACAAATTGAGGAGAAAAAAATCCAGAAAATCACATTGTAGGATTTTTTATGAATTTATTTGCAAATTATGGAGGAAAATAAGTATTTGGTCACCTACAAACAAGCAAGATTTCTGGCTCTCACAGACCTGTAACTTCTTCTTTAAGAGGCTCCTCTGTCCTCCACTCGTTACCTGTATTAATGGCACCTGTTTGAACTTGTTATCAGTATAAAATACACCTGTCCACAACCTCAAACAGTCACACTCCAAACTCCACTATGGCCAAGACCAAAGTGCTGTCAAAGGACACCAGAAACACAATTGTAGACCTGCACCAGGCTGGGAAGACTGAATCTGCAATAGGTAAGCAGCTTGGTTTGAAGAAATCAACTGTGGGAGCAATTATTAGGAAATGGAAGACATACAAGACCACTGATAATCTCCCTCGATCTGGGGCTCCACGCAAGATCTCACCCCGTGGGGTCAAAATGATCACAAGAACGGTGAGCAAAAATCCCAGAACCACACGGGGGGACCTAGTGAATGACCTGCAGAGAGCTGTGACCAAAGTAACAAAGCCTACCATCAGTAACACACTACGCCGCCAGGGACTCAAATCCTGCAGTGCCAGACGTGTCCCCCTGCTTAAGCCAGTACATGTCCAGGCCCGTCTGAAGTTTGCTAGAGTGCATTTGGATGATCCAGAAGAGGATTGGGAGAATGTCATATGGTCAGATGAAACCAAAATATAACTTTTTGGTAAAAACTCAACTCGTCGTGTTTGGAGGACAAAGAATGCTGAGTTGCATCCAAAGAACACCATACCTACTGTGAAGCATGGGGGTGGAAACATCATGCTTTGTGGCTGTTTTTCTGCAAAGGGACCAGGACGACTGATCTGTGTAAAGGAAAGAATGAATGGGGCCATGTATCGTGAGATTTTGAGTGAAAACCTCCTTCCATCAGCAAGGGCATTGAAGATGAAACGTGGCTGGGTCTTTCAGCATGACAATGATCCCAAACACACCGCCCGGGCAACGAAGGAGTGGCCTCGTAAGAAGCATTTCAAGGTCCTGGAGTGGCCTAGCCAGTCTCCAGATCTCAACCCCATAGAAAATCTTTGGAGGGAGTTGAAAGTCCGTGTTGCCCAGCGACAGCCCCAAAACATCACTGCTCTAGAGGAGATCTGCATGGAGGAATGGGCCAAAATACCAGCAACAGTGTGTGAAAACCTTGTGAAGACTTACAGAAAACGTTTGACCTGTGTCATTGCCAACAAAGGGTATATAACAAAGTATTGAAAAACTTTTGTTATTGACCAAATACTTATTTTCCACCATAATTTGCAAATAAATTCATTAAAAATCCTACAATGTGATTTTCTGGAATTTTTTCCCTCATTTTGTCTGTCATAGTTGACGTGTACCTATGATGAAAATTACAGGCCTCTCTCATCTTTTTAAGTGGGAGAACTTGCACAATTGGTGGCTGACTAAATACTTTTTTTCCCCACTGTACATTTTTGTAAATTTAATAAAAATAAAGAACTGAAATATCACATTCACAGAAGTATTCAGACCCTTTACTCAGTACTTTGTTGAAGCACCTTTGGCAGAGATTACAGCATCAAGTCTTCTTGGGTATGACGCGACAAGCTTGGCATACCTGTATTTGGGGAGTTTCTCCCATTCTTCTCTGCAGATCCTCAAGCTCTGTCAGGTTAGATGGGGAGGGTCGCTGCACAGCTATTTTCAGGTCTCTCCAGAGATGTTCGATCGGGTTCAAGTCTGGGCTCTGTCTGGGCCACTCAAGGACATTCAAAGACTTGTCCCCAAGCCACTCCTGCGTTGTCTTGGCTGTGTGCTTAGGGTCGTTGTCCTGTTGAAAGGTGAACCTTACCCCCAGTCTGAGGTCCTGAGCGCTCTGGAGCAGGTTTTCATCAAGGATCTCTGTACTTTGTTCCGTTCATCTTTCTCTCAATCCTGACTAGTCTCCCAGTCCCTGCCACTGAAAAACATCCCCACAGCATGATGTTGCCACCACCATGCTTCACTGTATGGATGGTGCAAGGTGTCCTCCAGATGTGACGCTTGCATTCAGGCCAAAAAGTTCAATCTTGGTTTCATCAGACCAGAGAATCTTGTTTCTCATGGTCTGAGAGTCCTTTAGGTGCATTTTGGCAAACTCCAAGCGGGCCTTTTACTGAGGAGTGGCTTCCATCTGGCCACTCTACCATAAAGGCCTGATTGGTGGAGTGCTGCAGAGATGGTTGTCCTTCTGGAAGGTTCTCCCATCTCCACAGAGGAACTCTGGAGCTCTGTCAGAGTGACCATCGGGTTCTTGGTCACCTCCCTGACCAAGGCCCTTCTCCCCCGATTGCTCAGTTTGGCCGGGCGGCCAGCTCTATGAAGAGTCTTGGTAGTTCCAAACTTCTTCCATTTAAGAATGATGGAGGCCACTGTGTTCTTGGGGACCTTCAATGCTCAACTGTGGGACCTTATATAGACAGGTGTGTGCCTTTCCAAATCATGTCCAATCAATTGAATTTACCACAGGTGGACTCCAATCAAGTTGTAGAAACATGTCAAGGATGATCAATGGAAACAGGATGCACCTGCTCAATTTCGAGTCTGAATATTTATGTAAATAAGATCATTATATATATATTTTCTTTTTATATACATTTGCAAAAAATTCTAAAAACCTGTTTTCACTTTGTCATTATGGGGTATTGTGTGTAGATTGATGAGGGCAAATCATTATTTAATCAATTTTAGAATAAGGCTGTAACGTAACAAAATGTGGAAAAAGGAAAGGGGTCTGAATACTTTCTGAATGCACTGTACAGATGTAGGATCTTAATTTGATCTACCTGTTGCAGGAAATGTTTAACTTGTAGTGTTTTTGAGGTTTAAAAAGGCTTCTGAAGTTTGTAATTTCCACTTTGGAAATGTCAGACTTCATTTTCCCGTATGAAAAATGTAACAACCCCTACAAAAATGTCCATTCATTATAATCCACATAATAATTCACATTTCCTGTTGCTGAAGGATTATTTTCCTGTAGTAGCAAACTGGCTCAAATTAAGATCCTACATCTGTTTAATGCCCATAAAGGAAACACGGGAAGTCACACAAAATGTGCTTGTCCATAAAGGACCCACACAGCCATATCCATTAGAATAGTCATAACAGTTCAAAATAGTGAACTTGTAGTGTTCATTAAATAACTTTATCCAGCTATACCTGTGTCCCTACATGTTTTACAATATAATATAAAAACACCTTCAATTATTGGTATTCTTTCATTTATTTTGTTTGATATGTTGGCCTAACTTTCCAAATACAGTCTAATCAACTTGCAGATTTGTTCCACATAAATCAATGGCTACTCCACATGCAGCTCCTCTTCCTACTCCCATGCATATACATGTAGGCCTACCCTGGCACTACATTGTCCTCTATGGTGCTTAAATTACAGAAAATGTAGAGGAATGTGCAGTGTGTTGTTATCACACAGCTGTGGTTTTATGGAGGAAATGCACTGTCTGTGAGTGCTTCCTCCCTGAGCTCTTCCCGTTACTAACAGCGTATAGAAACAGTATTATTGGCAGGAAGATCCTACTTTAAAGTTTATACCACATTTTAATTAGCCACACATCTACTACCCTCCCATGCACGTTCTCATCACTCACAATGTAAGGAAGCCGTACCATTCGCTTAACACTCACACGTAGCGTCTTTGAAAGAATAGTCTCAAATATGCCTGTCTGTGCAGTCACATATCAAGACAGATGGTTTGTGTCACTAATAATGCTGAACAAATGACCTGTGAAAATTGTATTTATTTTCTTCATTTGATGACAGCTTTTCGTGGATTTTATTGAACCTTTCAGTGCAGGAATTTAATTTAATTAAGATAATTGATTAACAAATATGACAGTAAAATTACACTATCCAGTTGTCTACATTGCATTCATTTTCTAATCTTTACTCAGTGACATGCACACAGTGGAATCGTTTTATCAATACTTAAGGTTGGATATCTTTTCGACATCAAGGGGTCTTTTTACTCAGGATAACCTCTCACTGTCTGAGTTCCTGATGTTAAAACAGAGATAATCTCCTGACAGGTCATTTACACACAATGGTGTGGACCATCAATATCAACTCAGTAACAACTCAGTACCCTCACCAAGTCAATGTGCATTTAAAGTCACCTCAATCTGAATATAAAGAGCAACAACAGTTTCCTCCATGAGAACCTAAACCTAGATCCCAAATCCCCTTCAAAGCTAACACAAACAGATAAATTAGTAATGTAATTAGTAGTCTAATTCCATGTATTATGGAAGGTAGAATGTTTTACAAGGATCAATAGTATTGTGTGTTGATTACTACAATGATCAGTGTGAGGACAGTGTCTGGATCTAAGCATTACACTTAGCCTCACACTTGACTTTTGACCTTTCAACCTAACCTCAATGACCAGCGTCAGTTGACCAACTTCCCCCTGTGATATTCTCACAAGATAAGAAGGAAAACACTCAGACATACCCACAGTCAGAGACTCTGAATACTATCCACTGCCATCAGTATACACAAATACACAATACAACATTCATACACTGACATAGGTCATGTCCCAAATGGCACCCTATTCCCTATTTAATGCACTACTTTTGACCAGGACTCTGGTCAAAAGTAGTGCATCGTATAGGGAATAAGGTCCACAGGCCTATATGGACACCTCAGAGAAACTTGACCACTTCTGAATGTAAAACATATCTTTCCGACATTGTGGGCGATGCACAGCAAGTGGACTTTGAACTTTGTAGTGATTGCTGCATTTGTGCAGCAGGTTATAAGGCTTTCTGGCTCGATACCATCAAAAACATTGTCTTATTGCTGGGGGCTGTGGAGTATTTGGGACCTTATCAGATGGCCTTGTGGTTTTACAATAACACTGGCTCTATCAGGGCCGGGCAGACCCCTATCTGGCAACGCTGCCCTATAACAACTATAAATACAGCATGCAAACTACTCACACACAGACTCAAGATGCTCCCAACCTGGGGTGTGTCTGTGTGTGTGTGTGTGTGCATTCACTAAAACATGGGAATGATAATGGACTGACCATGACCCTGCTGGGCAGTAGGGGTACTATCTAGGGCCATATGTGTCAAGCGTTTAGAGTAGGAGTGCTGATTTAGGATCAGTTTAGACTTTTAGATCACAATGATTAGCACTCCCATTCTGAGTCTCCTGATGCAGACAGCCTCTGGCCAATGGTGAGAACAACCCTATTCCACCCGAGGAAGAACTTCATTTGAATGATGTAGAGACAATGTGTGACGTTGAATTCCTGAAAGCAAATTTCACATTTCATAACCTGCTGCCACATGAATTACCTTTAACATAATTCAAGGCCCTAGGCCTACTACAGTTTTGGAATCACCAGTGTGGTGCAATCAAATAAATGTCCACTGAATTGTGATGTAGTAGAATACAGTGAGGGAAAAAAGTATTTGATCCCCTGCTGATTTTGTACGTTTGCCCACTGACAAAGACATGATCAGTCTATAATTCCAATGGTAGGTTTATTTGAACAGTGAGAGACAGAATAACAACAACAAAATCCAGAAAAACGCATGGCAAAAATGTTATGAATTGATTTGCATTTTAATGAGGGAAATAAGTATTTGACCCCTCTGCAAAACATGACTTAGTACTTGGTGGCAAAACCCTTGTTGGCAATCACAGAGGTCAGACGTTTCTTGTAGTTGGCCACCAGGTTTGCACACATCTCAGGAGGGATTTTGTCCCACTCCTCTTTGCAGATCTTCTCCAAGTCATTAAGGTTTTGAGGCTGACGTTTGGCAACTCGAACCTTCAGCTCCCTCGACAGATTTTATATGGGATGAATGTCTGGAGACTGGCTAGGACACTCCAGGACCTTAATGTGCTTCTTCTTGAGCCACTCCTTTGTTGCCTTGGCCGTGTGTTTTGGGTCATTGTCATGCTGGAATACCCATCCACGA
This sequence comes from Coregonus lavaretus, assembly GCF_964263955.1. Taxonomy (NCBI): domain Eukaryota; kingdom Metazoa; phylum Chordata; class Actinopteri; order Salmoniformes; family Salmonidae; genus Coregonus; species Coregonus lavaretus. Next base: position 18,101,413 of record NC_139989.1, read on the forward strand.
CCCATTTTTAATGCCCTGGCTGAGGGAAGGTTCTCACCCAAGATTTGACGGTACATGGCCCTGTCCATCGTCCCTTTGATGCGGTGAAGTTGTCCTGTCCCCTTAGCAGAAAAACACCACCATAGCATAATGTGTCCACCTCCATGTTGGTGGGGATGGTGTTCTTGGGGTCATAGGCAGCATTCCTCCTCCTCCAAACACGGCGAGTTGAGTTGATGCCAAAGAGCTCAATTTTGGTCTCATCTGACCACAACACTTTCACCCAGTTCTCCTCTGAATCATTCAGATGTTCATTGGCAAACTTCAGATGGGCCTGTATATGTGCTTTCTTGAGCAAGGGGACCTTGTGGGCGCTGCAGGATTTCAGTCCTTCACGGCGTAGTGTGTTACCAATTGTTTTCTTGGTGACTATGGTCCCAGCTGCCTTGAGATCATTGACAAGATCCTCCCGTGTAGTTCTGGGCTGATTCCTCACCGTTCTCATGATCATTGCAACTCCACGAGGTGAGATCTTGCATGGAGCCCCAGGCCGAGGGAGATTGACAGTTCTTTTGTGTTTATTCCATTTGCGAATAATCGCACCAACTGTTGTCACCTTCTCACCAAGCTGCTTGGCGATGGTCTTGTAGCCCATTCCAGCCTTGTGTAGGTCTACAATCTTGTCCCTGACATCCTTGGAGAGCTCTTTGGTCTTGGCCATGGTGGAGAGTTTGGAATCTGATTGAGTGATTGCTTCTGTGGACAGGTGTCTTTTATACAGGTAACAAGCTGAGATTAGGAGCACTCCCTTTAAAAGTGTTCTCCTAATCTCAGCTCGTTACCTGTATAAAAGACACCTGGGAGCCAGAAATCTTTCTGATTGAGAGGGGGTCAAATACTTATTTCCCTCATTAAAATGCAAATCAATTTATAACATTTTTGCCATGCGTTTTTCTGGATTTTTGTTGTTGTTATTCTGTCTCTCACTGTTCAAATAAACCTACCATTAAAATTATAGACTGATCATTTCTTTGTCAGTGGGAAAACATACAAAATCAGCAGGGGATCAAATACTTTTTTCCCTCACTGTATATCTCTGATGCCACAATATTGTACGGTGATGCACTGTTTGAATTTCCTCTATTAGCTAGGAGGTCAAGCACAGATTTGATGGACCGTTTATTATGAGGTGCAGATCTATTCCCATTGTGTGATGAAGCACAGATTTGCATAGATAATCAAAGCTGCTGATTTCCTGCACTGAGGAAACCCCCTTTATGGAGAATGGCTTGACAATGCCCCAGAGTGCCCCAAGCTTCCGTTAAGATAAATAAAATCATAAATAAAAACACGTCCGACGACTTTAAATGTATTGTTCCTCTTTCAGGCTATAAAGTAGGAACCATATTGTTTATAATAAATAAGTCTATTAGCAGTTTTGGGCCAGGTGGGTGACAGGGTCCGGGATATCCCCCTACGTCCCCCGCTGCTCACCCCCCTAGGCACCTACGTGCCCAAGGCAGAACGCTTCCATTTAAGGTGGTGGTGGCCTAGGAAGTGGGGTGCTGGGTAGTGGCGGGCTGACTAGGCTGAGCCCCTGTCACGTTTTCTCTAGTGATAAGAGCAGGAGCAGGAAGCCATGTGAGGGCAGGAAGGAAGAGTGCTTAAGCTGCCTGGAAGGAGAGAGGGAGAGAGAGGGGAGCAGGGGAGAGGAAGACTGAGGGTAGAGAGAGAAATACATAAAAGTATATATGGGGAGAGAAGGGTAGTAGCAAGAGGAGAGAGGGAGTGAGAGGAGAAAAGAGAAAAGAGGAAAGCAAGCTGTGAAACGGCATAGAATGTGAGGAAATTCAGTCGATCAGTTGACTGTGGTTTCATCCCCAATGGCACTATGGGCCCTGGTCAAAAGTAGTGCACTACAGAGGGAATTTGGTGCGACTTGGGACGTTTCCTGTACTCCAGCCCAATGACCTTAGTGGAGTCTCTTTGTCTGTCTGATGAAACCACAGGCTTAGACAGGTGGGAAGGCACAGCCCTCTGGCCACAGTGGACTGAGTTCTCTGCTGGGAAGCCCAGAGGGAAATAGGGAACCTGAAGTCCAGGGGTGAAGTGGGTGGATGACTACATTTGGTTAGAGAGGCCAGGAAACACTGCTACATACATCCACAGCTCCAGCAGACCACACAATGACTAAGAAATTATATGCATGGAAATTAGTTAACATAATATCATATTGTGGTAGTAGCAGTAGAGATACAATTAGATAATATGCTAAAATGTGAATTACATTAAACCCACAGAAAACATATACAGCTAATAATAAGCAAAATAATACATGCAATTAGCTCTTCCTTATTAATATTTCTCCCCACCCAAGCTGGTTATGTTAAAAGTGGAAATAAATATGCTATATGAATATAAAGATGAAGGTGAGAAGCCCTGCCCCTTGACACACCTGAACTATTTGAGTCGTCATTGTCACAGGTGAGAATGTCAGAATCTCAGCTCCACCACTCAACTCTCTGATTTTCTCAATTCCCTCTTTTTAATCAGTCTGTTCATCTAAAAAGGATTTCTCTATTTTGAGATTTTAATCCGGGGTCTGTGTTAATCTCTGGAACTCAGGGATTGGAGGAGAGGATGGACAGGGCATCAAAGCCACTCAAATTGGTCCCGCTCTAACAATTACAAACACAAACAAGGCGACCAATAAATAAAGCTCTCATAATGCCTCTCTGGAAATTAATTTCACGGGGCTCAGTGTGAACTGGGTATGGTCATGAAGGTCAAATAGTCGCTGCCGCTTTTGTTTCTTTTCTAGTCATATGAAAACATGTTTGGAAACTTGAAGACAGGAATTAATGTTAGCCAAAGCATGAACTGGAAAATGAACTGAATTAAATGTTATGTGAACTAGGACTGACTATATAAAGAGCAGTTGTTGGAGCAATATAGTCTAGCAGGCCTATGGATGGGGAAAAATACAGGTCAAAGATGGCTGTGATTGGAATTGATTCCACAGCACAGGTAGGCGTTGCAGGCTAGAGTGAGCCCTCCCCTGGAGCTAACTGGGATTGCACCATTCTTCTAGGGCACTCAGAGTTTACTGCACTCCATGGCTTTGTCCCAAATGGCACCCTATCCCCTATAGTGCACTACTTTTGTCCAAAAAGCTCTGGTCAAAAATAGTGCACTATATATATATATATATATATGTATATATATATATATAGATATATACAGTACCAGTCAAAAGTTTGGACACACTTACTCATTCAAGGGTTTTTCTTTATTTTTACTAATTTCTACATTGTAGAATAATAGTGAAGACATCAAAACTATGAAAGAACACATATGGAATCATGTAGTAACCAAAAAAGTGTTAAACAAATCAAAACATATTTTATATTTGAGATTCTTCAAATAACCACCCTTTGCCTTGATGACAGCTTTGCACAATCTTGGCATTCTCTCAACCAGCTTCACCTGGAATGCTTTTCCAAAAGTCTTGAAGGAGTTCCCATATAAACTGAGCACTTGTTGGCTGCTTGTCCTTCACTCTGTGGTCCGGCTCATCCCAAACCATCTCAATTGTGGAGAACAGGTCATCTGATGCAGCACTCCATCACTCTCCTTCTTTGTAAAATAGCCCTTACACAACCTGGAGGGTCATTGTCCTGTTGAAAAACAAATGATAGTCCCACTAAGCCCAAACAAGATGGGATGGCGTATCGCTGCGGTAGCTGTGGTAGCCATGCTGGTTAAGTGTGGCTTAAATTCTAAATAAATCACAGACAGTGTCACCAGCAAAGCACCCCCACACCATAACACCTCCTCCTCCATGCTTTACGGTGGGAAATACACATTCGGAGATCATCTGTTCACCAACACTGCGTCTCCAAAAATCTCACATTTGGACTCCAGACCGAAGGACAAATTTCCACCGGTCCAATGTCCATTGCTTGTGTTTCTTGGCCTAAGCAAGTCTCTTCTTCTTATTGGTGTCCTTTAGTAGTGGTTTCTTTGCAGCAATTCGACCATGAAGGCCTGATTCACACAGTCTCCTCTGAACAGTTGATGTTGAGATGTGTCTGTTACTTTAACTCTGTGAATCATTTATTTGGGCTGCAATTTCTGAGGCTGGTAACTCTAATGAACTTATCCTCTGCAGCAGAAGTAACTCTGGGTCTTCCATTCCTGTGACGATCCTCATGAGAGCCAGTTTCATCATAGCGCTTGATGGTTTTTGCAACTGCACTTGAAGAAACGTTCAAAGTTCTTGAAATGTTCCGTATTGACTGCCCTTCATGTCTTAAAGTAAAGATTGACTGTCGTTTCTTTTTGCTTATTTGAGCTGTTCTTGCCATAATATGGACACATATTAACACTTTTTTGGTTACTACATTATTCCATATGTGTTATTTCATAGTTTTGATATCTTCACTATTAGTCTACAATGTAAAAAAGAGTAAAAATAAAGAACAACCCTTGAATGAGCAGGTGTGTCCAAACTATTGACTGGTACTGTACATATTTGTATTTTTCTTAAATGTAGTTTGGTAATTCAATTAAAACAAGCAGACAACAAGAAAATTGCATTTGAAAAAGGTTACATTTTTGCTGTAAGCCAATGGAGTAACCTAGGTAGCCACAGGTTGTTTTCCCCACAAGCTGGCAGGGCCGCAACGTTCTATCTAATACCGACAGGGACTATAGGGTTCCATTTGAGACGCAGCCTGATAATACATTTTAATTGGGTGTAGTATCCTACTAAGCGGGGGTTTCTCCCTTGCTGTAAACTCTATCAGGCACAGGGGCCTCCCAGGCTGCCACTAAGCAGTAAATAAATATGAGACTATTGTTTTCCTGCAGCCTAACTGTCCTTGCTCTCCCGTGCTGAGTAAACGCACACATACAATGGGAGGCCGGGCCGCAGTGTCAATCGTCATCCCCCTGGATCCCCGCTCCAGCTCTCCTCACCATGGGAAAGTGGCTGCGGAGGAAAGGAGAGGCTGACAATGAGGTAAGTTGCAACCGATGCTTTTCCCAAATGAGGTTTTATATGGAGTCAGCCTGCATATGTTCAACAAAACACACGGCTCATAATTTTTACAACTTCCACAGCGACGTTACAGTACAGTAAATATGAACGGGTCTCAGATCCCAACACGGTTACATTATTTTTGATATAATTTTTTGTTGTCTTATACGGCACTCTTTAGGTCACATTATTATTAACCTTCGAGAGGAGAAAACTACCGTAGCATTCGGCATGTTGTTTTGTCCTTCTTGCAGGGTGTGCTACTGCTGGGAAGATAACCCCCAGTAAAGACTGAAAGTTGTGAGGCTTAGTGGCCACCTCAGGGTGGGTGGCTTCCTTTGCTGTTTCTCCACAGGAAAAAGGCGGACAGCCAGTGCTGTAGACTCCGAGAATGCCTTCCCTGGAAGAATGAGCTAGGAGGCCTTGAGCTATAGGCAGTGGTGATTTTAGCATGTAAATCTTGGTGGGGCAAAGTCCCCAATGTTTTTTAGATGCATGCCAGCATTGCCACTACACAACACAACACTAAACAATACATTAATTGGAATATAACGATGACAAACGGTGCCCACAAACTGTTAGGGCCTACATAATGCTGTCCCAACAGCAGAGTCCCAACAGCAGTCCCAATACCTTACCACTGTTACAACTGGATATCAGCGGAGCCTTGTCTGGCAGTGAAACAGTTCATTCAGGCTAATTTACTGCCTTTAAATAAAAACATAGCTGATATGGGTGACTTGCTTAAACAAATGTGGTTTCTATTGACAATAGAGATGTACAAACTATGGCATAAGGGGACGACGAGCGGAAAAGAGGCAATCCGTAATTTTGATTAAGACATTCATGAGCGAGCTAGGACAGACGTAGTCAATATAACTACAGTACATGTGTGGTTGAGTTTGGAGGACTATGAGAAAACCTAAAGAATATCTCTCTCCATTTGACACAGCTCATGAGACACTTAAGTGTTTAGTCCTTTGTGAAGTGGCCTAAAAGTATAATACTTCATTTTACAAGGTGGTAAATATGAAATAGGCCTGGGCACTACTTATACATGTACAGTACAAGTCAAAAGTTTGGACACACCTATTCATTCAAGGGTTTTTCTTTATTTTTACTATTTTCTACCTTGTAGAATAATAGTGAAGACATCAAAACTGTGAAATAACACATATGGAATCATGTAGTAACCAAATAAGTGTTAAACAAATTCAAATATATTTTATATTTTTGATTCTTCAAAGTAGCCACCCTTTGCCTTGATGATAGCTTTGCACACTCTTGGCATTCTCTCAACCAGCTTCACCTGGAATTATTTTTCAACAGTCTTGAAGGAGATCCCACAAATAGTGAGCACTTGTTGGCTGCTTTTCCTTCACTCTGAGGTCCAACTCATCCCAAACCATCTCAATTGGTGGAGGCCAGGTCATCTGATGCAGCACTCCATCACTCTCCTTCTTGGTAAAATAGCCCTTACAACGCATGGAGGTGTGTTGGGTCATTGTCCTGTTGAAAAACATATGATAGTCCCACTAAGCCCAAACCAGATGGGATGGCGTATCGCTGCAGAATGCTGTGGTAGCCATGCTGGTTAAGTGTGCCTTGAATTCTAAATAAATCACAGACAGTGTCACCAGCAAAGCACCCCCACACCATCACACCTCCTCCTCCATGCTTCAGGGTGGGAACTACACATGTGGAGATCATCCGTTCACCTACACTGCGTCTCACAAAGACACGCAGTTGGATCCAAGAATCTCCAATTTGGATTCATCAGACCAAAGGACAGATTTCCACATGTCTAATGTCCATTGCTTGTGTTTCTTGGCCCAAGCAAGTCTCTTCTTATTATTGGTTTCCTTTAGTAGTGGTTTCTTTGCAGCAATTCGACCATGAAGGCCTGATTCACACAGTCTCCTCTGAACAGTTGATGTTGAGATGTGTCTGTTACGGTAACTCTGTGAAGCATTTATTTGGGCTGCAATTTCTGAGTCTGGTAACTCTAATGAACTTATCCTCTGCAGCAGAGGTAACTCGGGGTCTTCCTTTCCTGTGGCGATCCTCATGAGAGCCAGTTTCATCATAGCGCTTGATGGTTTTTGCGACTGCACTTGAAGAAACTTTCAAAGTTCTTGAAATTTTCCGGAAATGACTGACCTTCATGTCTTAAAGTAATGATGGACTGTCGTTTCTCTTTGCTTATTTGAGCTGTTTTTTCCATAATATGGACTTATAGGGCTATATTCTGTATACCAACCCTACCTTGTCACAACACAACTGATTGGCTCAAAGCATGAAGAAGGAAAGAAATTCCACAAATTAACTTTGAACAAGGCACACCTGTTAATTGAAATGCATTCCAGGTGACTACCTCATGAAGCTGGTTGAGAGAATGCCAAGAGTGTGCAAAGCTGTCATCAAGGCAAAGGGTGGCTATTTGAAGAATCTCAAATATAAAATATATTTTGATTTGTTTAACACTTTTTTTTTTTTGGTTACTACACGATTCCATATGTGTTATTTCATAGTTTTGATGTCTTCACTACTCTTCTACAATGTAGAAAATAGTCAAGATTAAGAAAACCCCCTTGAATGAGTAGGTGTGTCCAAAGTTATGACTGGTACTGTATATATATTTATTTTTAGCTAAACAGGTGGGGCTCAAAATAGCCCCACCTGCCCTGAATAACGGGTCGCCACTAGCTATACGTACCCAGAACCAGAGAGGCCCCAAAGGGAGGCACATTACTCAGGCCTGTCCCTACCCGAAGCGAGCTCAAGCTGCCCAGGCCTGCCTATGCCCGGCACAGGCGGCGGACACTGCAGCTCCGTTCCGTAATCACCGATGACATACATGGAGTAGTTTTCCAGATTGGTTTTCCTGTCTCTCCAGCTGCGAGTCGGCAAACAGCACAGGAAGAATAACAGAGGTTGCAGCCAGGCTCCCAGAAAGTGTCGTTTATAAACAGAGCACAAATAAAAGTTGAAAGGCTCTCCTCCTGAGAGCCTAAGAGAGAAGGGGAAGTGAGGCCACATCCTCCCTTTTAACACCCCCTGCCTCAAAACAGCAGGTATTCTAGCGGTTAAGCGCATTTGCCCAGTGACCAAAAAGTTGCTGGTCCGAATCCCTGAGCCGACTAGGTGAAATATCTGTCAATGTGCCCTTGAGCAAGGCACTTAACCCTAATTGCTCCTGTAAGTCGGTTCGGATAAGAGCATCTGCTAAATGACTAAAATGTGAAATGTAAAAACCCTGCTCACCTTGCTATACCACCTTCAAATGCTTCCAAACACATCCCAAAAACATTCTGCGACCCCCTCCCCAATTTCCTCCAGGTGACATTTTTATCATTACAGTAAAAGGCCATGTCAATCCACACACCTTGCCATAAGATACCACAAATCAACATATAGGCTATGTGAAATAACAACATCAAGCTCATGGGTGTGTACTCAGGTGCCAGTGAGCTTTATGTGATGGCCCTCTTTGCCCAGTCAGGTCAGGTGGCTATCCTGTAGGTAGAAGATATGGGCCATTGTCATACAGTGGTGCTCCGGTCAGCATTGTGACTGCAGCTGAGAACTAGCTACCCTGCTGAGAGGCTGGGGCTGTATCACTCAAGCTTACCGTGCTAAGCCAATTACTACAGGTGTTAAAGTCCTCATGTCAATACAAGCTAACAGGTGCCCACCATTGAGGGGGAACAGGAGGAGGGAGAGCGTGTGAGGACGATGGTGTGAGGGGATGGCCAGATTGTGCCCCCCATGAGACATGCTGTTGGAATTGCTACTGGAATTGTCATTGTATGGAGATGTTAGGCAGTGACACACACAGACACACACACACACACACACTCAGGTATTGTTCACGTCCCTGACCTTCACACATTGCTAACAGATTCCTTTACCTTTGCGAATAGATCATCCAGAGAGGGCACATTCCGCAGACACATCAAAGACCACTGAAGAAGAACTGTGAATGACACATCTTAAATTGTGTAGGAGCTTGTTATTGGGATTTAGAGTTTAAACTGTAGAGGGAGGTTGTGCTTTGTTTTAGGGTCCACTATTGACCTGATATTTATTTACTAACAACATGATACCAGCTTAATTATTATTACCTAATCAATACCTTTTTATTCCTTTGGGATTAATTAAAATAGGTAGCACTAAGCACCATTTGCTAAGCACATTTCAGTAAATATCAAATCATTACCCATTACCAATTGTTACCATGTAATTGTTAAATACATATGAATAACATTAATTAATCATTATAATGTATTACATTTGTAAAGCACATATAGGTTATTACATATATTACAGTTATATCCTGATAAATTCAAGTGACCTAGAACTATTTTGATAATGAATGGAATAACATTAATTAATCATTATATAATGTATTACATTTGTAAAGCACATATAGGTTATTACATATATTACAGTTATATCCTGATAAAATCAAGTGACCTAGAACTATTTTGCTAATGAAGGGATGTCCCAGGTGCATTGAGGTATGGAGAAAGCACAGGGAATCTTTTCCTGTGACGTGTGGACACGGCAACACGCCATCTGGAAGGCACATTAAATCAGTCTCATCAAATCATCAAAACACAACTGCACAAACAGTCAAACACTCACATACATACTCGTACTCTGAGTCATAGAATACTGTGAGACATTCAGGAAGCGCTCTGACATTATTTCCAGAGGACGTAGTGTAGTAGGGTAGGGTAGTGGGCTTAGTGCTAAATAAACAAACTCCAGATGATCACTGTGAGGGTAGCTCCAGTGAGTTACTCATAGTTAGTTACTCATCGACCTTACACGGATCTAAGTGTCCAGGGCCCAGTTTTTCAAAAGTTATCTATCCGGATTCTTAAGCTGTCAGATAGGATTAAACAGAATGAATAGAACAGGAGTCCCAATTCAAGTCAATTATTTGACAGTTATATTCATTCTATTGCTATGCATTTAATTATTGGGCAAAATCCAAACCGATAACTTTTGAAAAACTGGGCCCAGGTGATCATTTACAAAAGTATAACTCAACAGATTATTTATTTTCAAACATACACAAATGCAAACAGCATGCACGCATGCGCTAACAAACACACACGTATGTATGCACACACAGTACACACGACTACACATAGATTGAGGGTTGTGTGTGTAATCAGTTCCTATGTGTGTTTGTTGACAGTCTCTGGGCTCAGGGGCCTCTAATAGAGTATTATATCTTCCCAGCAGGTCACAGGGGCCACACCCAGATGCCACATTCTATTCAGTCTATCTGTCAGACTAAAACCCCAAAACAGCAATCAGCTGTCTGGTTCTCTGGTGGTGTCTCCCAGCTCCCAGGTCTCTGTCTGGGTCCCTGTCCAGAGGCACTTACTCTACTCCACAGAAGGATCCCCACTGTGTTCCCCCCTGGAGACCAAAGGTCCCATCTCCCCATCTCCTCTCCTATTTACTCTCCCTCTTCTCCCACCTCCCTTCTCCTCTCTCCCTTCTCTTCTCCCCTCTCCCCTCTACTCTCCATTCTTCCCCTCTCATCACTAGCTTCTCCTCATCCCTCTTCATTGTCCCTGGAGACAATGTCCCTACCCAAGACAGTCAATGATGGCCTGTGTCTGTGTATAGACCTGTGAGATTAACAGGTGAAAGCCCTTTGAAACTCTGGGACTGAGACTGCCCTGATGAGGTTATTGTAATCTGATTGGCCCAATTAGCTTGATTGGAGTCGACCCAGATAGACTCATAATTACCTGTTCTGCCATCAGATTTTTATCAGAGACAGATATTTCATTAATGAATGGGTTTTAAAAGGTGGTAGTTTTACAGCTTTTCATCTCAAGCACACTGTACACCTACAGTGAATGGTGGTCATTTTAAGCTGGAGTCAGACACACGTCTTGACATGTCTCGTTAGTGACAAAAAAATGTCCCTGCCTATTTTGATTCATTAATTCATGCATTTAATAATTTTCCAGGCTCTTTATGTTGTCCATTCCAGTGGCACGTCTATAATACAGTCTTTCTATGACATTACATACAGAAACCCATTCGGTTTCTATTTAAGAAGCTGTTGAGTGTCTTACTTCAGACTGTTTCCCGTTTGAGTTTCCTTCTCGTCCACAGACAGAGGAGACATTCCTGAAGGAGAATTCACGGATGAGCACTATCAGTAGAGAGCAGCGCTGGATTTACCCCAAATGCACCCTGTGCCTAGAACAGGAAATCATTGATGACCTTCATGTTTGAGTTGAAAGAAGAAAATCTCTAATTATAGCGCTTAAAATCTGGAGAATGCCCTCTGTAAGCAAATACCGATCTATTTTTAGGTTGAATGTAAACCCAAGCTATTTATAAGATCAATATTCTACATACCAAATTCTAATATTTATAGATGTAATCTCTAACTACGAAACTGTTTTAGTCCTAAGAATGTCTCCTTAGGACCTATAACATGGTTGACATATCACTCTCCAGATTCCAGAAATTCTTATTTTTTTTTATTTTTTTGTCATTTAGCAGACACTCTAATCATAGCAATTAGGGTTAAGTGCCTTGCTCATGGGCACATCGACAGAATTTTGACCTAGTCGGCTTGGGGATTAGAACCAGCAACCTTTCGGTTTCTGGCACAACGCTCTTAACCACTAAGCTAACTGCATTCTTCCCAACTGATAACATGCTCATCCATTTCTAAGTGAGAACTGAATGGATTTCAAAGACATTCCACCTTGAAAGAATACACATTTCCTGAGTATAATGCAAATATGCAATATTATGCTAAACTAAATGTAGATCACCTCTATTTATATTTATGCCCAGTATCGGCACAATCGTGCACGAAGGTGGATAATTCACATACAATTTCTAATCACAAGTAGATTCACTCATTATAAATCTAAGAAATTAAATGAATTGTTTCCACTTGTCCTACTGGTGTCCTCTGCTGTTTACTGTTGATCATAGGAATCCTTTCATTGCTATTGTTGTCACTGTCTCTGTTTGTCCTTCAGGAAATCCCTGAAACTGAATGTTAATTGTTGCTAAGAGACCAAATTACAACAGAAAAATATACTTGAGGAAATTATTATGAGTTTAGAGAAGGGAGCAAGAATGTGTGCACGAGAGAGAGAGAGAGAGAGAGAGAGAGAGAGAGAGAGAGAGCGCGAGAGAGAGAGAGAGAGAGAGAGAGAGAGAGAGAGAGAGAGAGAGAGAGAAATATAGGAAAGTATAGATATCAAGCCTTCAAAATATCTTGTTTATGGAGTAGTTGTTGTACACTACATGACCATAAGTATGTGGACACCTGCTCATGGAACATCTCATTCCAAAATCATGGGCATTAATATGGAGTTGGTCCCCACTTTGCTGCTATAATAGCCTCCACTCTTCTGGGAAGGCTTTCCATTAGATGTTGGAACATTGCTGCAGGGACTTGCTGCCATTCAGCCACATAAGCATTAGTGAGGTCGGGCACTGATGTTGGCCTGGCTCGCAGTCGGCGCTCCAATTCATCCCAAAGGTGTTCGATGGGTTTGAGGTCAGGGCACTGTGCAGGCCAGTCAAGTTCTTCCACGCCGATCTCAACAATCCTTTTCTGTATGGACCTCGCTTTGTGCACAGGGGGATTGTCATGCTGAAACAGGAAAGGGCCTTCCCCAAACCATTGCCACAAAGTTGGAAGCACAGAATAATCTAGAATGTCATTGTATGCTGTAGTGTTAAGATTTCCCTTCACTGGAACTAAGGGCCCTAGCCCGAACCATGAAAAACAGCCCCAGACCATTATTCCTCCTCCACCAAACTTTACAGTTGAACTATGCATTCGGGCAGGTAGCATTCTCCTGGCATCCGCCAAACCCAGATTCGTCCATCGGACTGCCAGATGGTGAAGCATGATTCATCACTCCAGAGAACACGTTTCCACTGCTCCAGAGTCCAATGGTAGCGAGCTTTACACCACTCCAGCCGACACTTGGCATTGCCCATGGTGATCTTAGGCTTGTGTGCGGCTGCTCAGCCATGGAAACCCATTTCATGACGAACAGTTCTTGAGCTGACGTTGCCTCCAGAGGCAGTTTGGAACTCGGTAGCGAGTGTTGAAACTGAGGACAGATTATTTTTACTCGCTACGCATTTCAGCATTCGGCGGTCCATGTGAGCATGTGTAGCATACAACTTTGCGGTTGAGCCGTTGTAGGCTACAGCACTTACAGTTGACCGGGGCAGCTCTAGCAGGACAGAAATGTGACGAACTGACGTGTTGGAAAGGTGGCATCCTACAGTATGACGGTGACACATTGAAAGTCACTGAGCTCTTCAGTAAGTTGTCTATGGAGATTGCATGGCTGTGTGCTAGATTTGATAAACCTGTCAGCAACGGGTGTGGCTGAACTAGCCGAATCCACTAATTTGAAGGGGTGTCCACATACTTTTGTATATATAGTGTATTTATGTGTGAGAGAGAGTCTCTCAGTCACACATAAACACAGTGTCTGAGCGGTTTTACATGAGTATCATGGGAATGGACCTGACGTCAGATTTCTTCCGTTCATTCAGGTGGCTGTCGGTTGGCGCCTGGAAGTGCTGAGCAGAGCAGCTCTTCAGGCCCCTAATCAGCCCTCTCTCCCTGGTCAGGTCTCTCCCCCTGGCCTTCATCCTGCACTTCCCCCTTCCCTACAATAATAACCGTCCCTGTCATTATTCAATGTTTCCTCATGTGAACCTTTCATAAAGGATGCTTTTGAAAATATGTGTTGGTGAATCTGAGTGGGATTGGTGGGGAGTGGGGACTTGTGATGTGTTTTATTTTAGCACTAGTAGCATGGCTGATGGAGCTCTGCCTGTCTGGCCCTATGCCCTGCCACAATGCTTGACAGAGCTCAGACTTGAGTCCATAGTTTACACTGGGTTAGCCCAGTCAGGTTGGGGCAGAGTGGGATAAACATTTTCATAAATGGATAAACATTTGGCAGCCAGAGGCATACGAGTCGGGAGATGTGTAATATTTTTGGCATATTTTTAGAGCCTTTGTGAGATGTTTTAAAATGAAACAGGAAGTGTGGAAGTTTATGCCCATGGCGCCATTTCCCTCCCACCGCCCAGGGACAAGAAAGACACAGGGCTAGAGATAAAACAGTATGTCAACAGCCTGGCTTCTGCCAACGGCTGGACAAGCAATAACCCTGACAGCCTCTCAGTCCACTCCAGTTTCTTGACATAACTAATAAATATTCCAGATCATTTGTAGCCAATCATCCATCATAATAGAAATTCAGAAGAAACTCATTCTTTATAAATTAATCTGTTGAAATGTTGTATAATTTGGTGCGCCACACATTTGAATCTGTTAAATGTAGCATTCACATTAGCGTATTTGCTGTTAATAAGTACATAAAAACGTAAAGGTTCTTTTAGATTTATTTATAAGAAATATTTGGTTGGAAAACACTATTTTATCAATAAGAGTACATTTGGACAAAAACAAAACAAACAATATAAATAATTACGCTAAACATGTAATGTTTAAAACATGTAACGTAATTTCCATACATCTAAATAGTATCAATAGGTTGAGGAAAAAACAATAATTTAAATAAATACATTTGGGAGTTGACATACTGTACACACTAAAGCCTCTCAAATGTTCAGGCCTCCCATAGGCTACCCTACTGGTGATAATGTTACTCCAGTGGCTCAGGCCGGCGTGGGGGCGGGCCCAGATACTGTTCAAACTCACTGCGGTCCAGATCATACAGCATGTCCAGCTGAACCTGCTCCAGATAGAACTCCAGAGAGGGGCCAGTGGGGGGGCACAGCTTGGGGCCCAAGGCCCTGAAGTCCCCCTGCTCCCCATGAGACATAGCACAGGCTGGGTTGGGGGGCCCAAACTGCTGCAGCCCATGCTGGGTAGAGTAGTACGGATGAGGCTCTGCTGGGTATGCCGCAGTGTTGGAGTACATTAGAGGCTTGTTAGAGAATGTGGCTGCTGGATTTGGGTAAATTAACCTGTTTGGGAAGGTCTGTCTGGGAAGATGGGAGAAGTATGCCTGGGAGGATGGGTAGGTGGCTGGATTTGGGTAGGCTTGCTGCTGATGGCACTGGTTCTGGATGAAGTAGTTGAGGTCATAAGGCATGGTAAAGCCTTTACTGCAGAGGGTGGAGAGAGGGACAGGCGCCTCCACAGGCAGGGGCCCTTTGGGGCCTTTCTTCAGCTGCTTCTTCCTGCGGGGCCGGTACTTGTAGTTGGGATGGTCAATGGTGTGCTGTACTCTCAGGCGCTCTGCCTCCTGCATGTAAGGCCGCTTCTCTGCCAGAGACATGGCCTTCCAGGTCTTACCTACGGCAACACAATCATGTTAGTTATCATTATAGAAACACCACAAAACATAATATGCATGCCATGTCTGGCTTCATAGAATGGCTGCACAATTAGGCTAATAATGAATTTAGGTAATTGTTGAAATATGAATAGTCTCATCATAGTTTTAATTTTAATGGGAATTATTTGAATGAAACTTACCGAGAATTTTGCTGAGGTCAGTGTTCTCTAGGTCAGGGTTGAGTTGGGCCAAGCGTCTGCGTTCCTCCTTGGTCCAGATAATAAATGCGTTCAGCGGCCTTCTGACCCGCGGTTCTGCGGATGGTTTCGGCTCAGGACTGGCGCAGCTGGAGTCGGAGTTGACCGAGAGAGGACTGGATGGGCCAGAGCCGGGGGACTGCGCCTCGGACATCTGCTCACTCTGGGAAGACGCACCACAGAACTTGTCGCTTTCATACATGGCTTTCGTTGCGCACAGTTCGAAATGTGTGGAGATCCGATCAAAGTACATGGTTACTATGTTTTTAACCTTTGAGGTTGCTCTCCTACTCCAGTAGTGATGGAGACGGGCTATATGCGCTCCTTCCACCAATGGGAGCCCAGGAGGAGTGGATTTAAGGTGTGAAATCCAGGTGTTTTCTCAAGTCATTGATAGTCCTTGATGCCTCAATCTATCATCAGTCATGAAACCCAAATTGACATTTAATGTTAAATCAAAAGAATACACGTAAGCCTATTATTTCCCTATCGGAAAAAAATGAATGCATAATTTCCCATTTAAAATGTTTCGTGATAAATGCTCTCATGATTCGCTGAAATGGCTGCTCGATTGCATCACGACAATCTTGGCAAATTTGACATAGGCCTAGATGTCTTCCCAGGCTAATAATAAGGCACTCATTACGGATTTACCTTTTTTTGAAGCTGGCAAATTCCTATGCCTATAGCCTTCTTTATTCCCCCTTTGAAATATCTTTCCGTTTTTTTTTTATTGAGGCATTACTTAATTTTCCTGTGTGTGATAAATAAAATTAGATCAATTGGGCATCCTCTAACATCAAAGTTATCTGGCAGAACTTTAGTTATTCATTAAAAGACCACGAGTCACGTGCAAATTGCCCTCTCCTGTTATCAGGCCCACTGTCTCTATCAAAGCACATTTTACAGGACGGAAACAAACATGATCAAGGCAGGTTTATTATAAGATTACGGCGCACAAATATTTACCACCAACAAAAGAGATATATAAACTTTTGATTAGGACGCATTACAAGCTCACCTTTGTGTGTGACAGTGGTCTATTTCAAGTCGATTCAACAGTAGGCCTATAATAAAATAAATAAGCTATTGAGCTAAAGCCATGTTGGACATGCTGTGGGGGTTCATGGGTTAACACAAAGACATATCCAGTATGTAAAAATACATCTGTAAGAAAAATATGTAGCCAATTTTAAACAGGCCTTTTTGACGGCTTGGCGTGCATGGTCGTGTTGTATTTGCCCTGTCAGGTTTTTCGGAGTGATAAGATTTGCACAGGAAGTCCTAAAAGGTCAGGAAGGAAAATATATTGGAGTTGTGTGGTACAAGGCACAGTGTAACCCCCCAGAGAGCTAGGGCGAGCTTGTTTTCATATAAACATGTTTCATTTTCACAACTCCTGATATTGTTCATGAACTCACAAACTTAGACGTCAAAATAACCTCAGTGAGTCAACAAACCCTGGCTGTGAAGCGCAGCCTTTGAGTTCAGTCAGTGTATTCCTGTTGATTTTCAATTTGCATGACTAGTCTAAAAACGTCTTAACATTATATAATTCCTCTCGGTTTCATCTGATAATCCCACTCTATTTTCTTTGATTACACATCTGATTATACATCCCATCAACATCAACAATAGATACTAGTGTCATTACAGCAGTTTATGTCGATGTGGAATCAAGAATACATAGGGGAACGCCTGTCATCCGTTCTGCAATGTTTTCTTGCGGCTAGACGACTTGCTGTCATGTCTTCAGGGTCTGCTGTTAAGATGTCAAAAAGGCATATAATGGGTCTCATTGTGAGAATACACATGGCAGTGTGCTTCATTAATTTCGGCCTCCACCTGCACTGTTTTGTAGCGACAGACGAATTGCTGTCATGTAGTCTATGTCTTTAGGCTACGTAAAAAAAGGTAACGGATGTTGACACCTTGATCAAACAGAAGAGTCAGTTCTGATGTTGTTGCCTCGGTTAATTCAATAACAGGGTGATCAATGTTTCTTTTTATTTTAGATACTCCTCTTTTAGACCGTTTAAAGTAGACTCTTCAAAGTAGAGAGATCAGTCTGAGAGTCGGCACAACGAAACTTTGGGCCCTGGGGTGTATGTTTGTGAATCGATACAATCTATGCTTGCTTATTAGACAGTCTAATGATAACAGAACGAAGTAATCGAATTTAAGTGAAGTGCTCCAATTTAAGCATAGGCTAGCCACACTAAATGTGGCTGAGTAGGCTATAGCCCTATTTGTTAAAATTGCTCTAGGCCTTGTAAAATATGTTAATGATATTTATATTTTGTTTAATTGCATTCATGATCTCGCACATGATCCGTTTACAATGATTGCGCGCTTGACCTTGCATACGAAACTAATCAAATTAAGTTATTTAGCCCAATAGAAATGTCAAATGATTTGTTTCAAATTAATTTTCGTTAGTATTTATTAGTTTACAAACGAATGAGTTAAAGACAAACATTTTGTAGGAATATAGTCCATGTACCATACTTTATTAGAAGTTCCCTTTGGGGTAACACATGATCGGGTTACACAAGACAAGGAGTACTTATGTTATAGAAAGTATTATTAGCCTAATAAAACCAATAAAAACATGTTATTTTATACCCACAAAATGTATTTCAATGTACTTCAGGGACTGTAAGAATTAGGGTTAGAATCCACATCCGAGTGTTAGAAAGCACACACAGGCAGATGCCGTGTGAAAAGCGCTAATGATTTTAATTAATTCGCTTGAACGACTCAGCATGAATACAATAATGTTAGTTTCGGTTGACGTTTCTGTAAATTGGGCAAATATTGGAGAATTTAGTAATGTTTGACATTGAAAGTAGCTTATCTTATTTCCCCCCTTAATTCTGTTATCTATTTACCTTTGGCATTTACTGGTCATAAAATAAGACATTTTGATTTATTTTTAGAGTTGTCCTAGATTGTCATTATTTTCTTAACCATTTTTTTTTTTCATGAACTGCAGGTAGGTGTGTAATGATTAATTTAACTGGTTTCTTAATCTCTGAATGGATGTCAGTAGGCCCAGAGTAGGCATATCATTGCATTGTTTCATACATGCCATTGTGACCGTTGAAATCTAAGCAACTAGGGACAGTGCTGTTGCTGAATGGTCACTATAATGTTTGTATAGGGATTGTCCTCTGAGGATTCCCCATCACAATGTTCCATTGTATTGGACAGAAGTCATACATGAGACACTCCTCTCTGTCTTCAGTCTGATTTGGAGTGAGCCAGGATGGCACAAGTGGAGAGATCAGCACTGGAGGTCTCCAGGGGTCTCCACTCCAGTCTCCCTGCCAGAGGAGCACCTTCTCTGCTACACACTCACTGGATTACTGGGGCTGTGGGAAGATGCAGCCATAGATAGGTCAGAACAAAGATCCCTCCTCGGACAGTGTCTTGGATGTGGATCATGTATGTACCTGCCTAGGACATGCTGGAGCAAATTCTGTCCCTCGATGGACCAAGGATATGCAGTAGAAAGAGGAAGCTCAATGGATGGAGTGACATGAGGCTGATTAGCTGGATATAATAATCTTAATCACCAGTGGAACCATATTGTGGTGTGCGTGCAGGGGTTACATTTGTAGGCGGTGTACCTGAAGTTAAAATGTGCAGATCCTACTGTTCACCATCTCCCATCCTAGGATGATCTTCACCAACCATACTTTGAAACTCTGTGTATTTGAAAAACTCCAAGGACAAATGTGCCACAACAAAATGGAGACCGAAAAAAAAGTGTATTTCTAACAAGAGGATGTAAAGCAAGGTCATGTGTCTTGGGGCTTTGTTAACGAACCTCTGTATTCAAGTAGACTCGTATAAAACAGGCCCATATGGAGATACAGGTGAGTTTCTATACAGTGGCTGGTCATAGCAACCTGTGATCTGAGGTTTGAGCTGTGAACTGTATTGTTTCACAAAACCGTGTGAGAGGGCATTATGTGGAGTGGGACTCTGTCTCTGCATGGTGACTGTGTGTTCAGACTCCTACTGTATTGTATGGACCCAGCAGGCTGGCATCAGTTACACTGTCATGCTCAGACACCATTCTATGCAGCAGCCCCCCCCCCCCCCCCCCCCGCCCCCCCCCCTCCTCTCCTCCTGCCTGCATCCAGCCAGTGCTAATCAGGTTTTTGAGCACACACCATAGACCCAGGCCTCAGCCCTGGGTGCCAGCCCCAGCACTTGTAAACAGTGCCCTGCCCTGTCCTACGTGGGGATAGCTGAGAGGATTACATGCCCCCCCTGGGGTGGCTGGGCTTAATGTGGTCTCATTAGTTGAACACAATGATGTCCCCACCTCTCAGAGCAGATAACACACCATGCGTTTAGCCAGTCCCCAAACAGAGCTTAAAACCCCATCCTCAGACCATCAAACCCAGGCTGCAGACAGTGCTGCAGTAGCAGGGGCCAGACACACAATGGGTGTATTAGGCTACATCATTTTTTGGGTAATTTCATCATGATTATTTCTTTATTTAAGGTTGATTTGCGTTTAAAAAATGTATACACTTGAAAATATATTTTAATATTTTCTTCTGTTTTCCTTTCATTGGTTTAAGTCCAATGCTTGGAATATTAAATACAGTAAGACGAACATTATCTAAGTACTGATATTACAATGTTGTAATACATTCAGTTGATATGAAGAAGTCAAATATACACCCAATAAACAGCATGTTAGCAATAACAGAACACTGTTGGTTTAAAAAATACAAATATAAACGAGACATCTAGAGATCCAACAGGAACCAATGATGACTGTCTATTGTGTCAGGCATCTGTGACATGATGAGGAAAAAGCACTTCAATGTTCTTATCCTTTCATCGGATTAAAACTTTGTTCCTGCCTATGATGATTTATTGGTGTAAATCCCTTGTGGGTTATACATAAATGTCTTTCATTGCAAAATGCATTGCTCAGTAGCTCTGAAATATGCTATTGAAGGGAAGAACATTTACAGTCATGCCTAAAAACAATTATATTCTTTGCAAATGAGCAATTGTATTCTGGATCTGGCCCTCTGATAAGACCCTTATCTGTTGAATTGAGTGGTTCTTTTATTATCCGGGCTGTTGAGCTTGGGCATTTGATGAAGTAGTATTGTATTGCCACAGCAGGCTATTGCACTATACATCCAATGCAGACAGTCACTGAGCCTTTCTGCCATTCTACAGCGCTGTCATGGACACTGCATCCCATCATGGTGCTGTGCACTATACCAGATTCTCATATTTTAACCAATGGTAAAGGCTTGTCCCCTAGTGATATACAGTATAGCCCACTGTACTGTCCCACTGCTCCTCCCTGTCCTGTCCCTGGTATTGTCTGTGTGTCTGTCTTCTCTGTGTGATCCCCCTGGCAGACAGACAGAGCTCCATCTGATTGTAATTGCCTCTAATTTTTAACTGGTCTGGAATCAGTATCAGTGTATAGTCCTCACTAGACCTGTGAGACACCATGATATCTGCGTCTGTCCTAAACGACCTACTCAGAGATAGCCGATAGGTAATCACAATGATCTGATCTGTTCTACTTGGACAACAACAATGTTTGAATGTTTAATTAGATAGTGTGAACTGGGCAGACTATCACACTCAGACATTAGATTATTTGGGCACAAGCCATGGTAAATGCTTTGTAAACTCCCAGCAAATATTTTAAATCTTAAATGTTGGAGAATTGCTTAGGGAACTCGATTGGTAGGCCATTCAATTGACGTTTCTATAAAATGTTGTTTAGTCTGTCTAATGTCTAATTTAGTTCAGTCTAATAACACGTTAGTCTACTATTATACAAATGTGATGCTTTCTGTGTAGATACTTAAAATTCTACATTTACTCCAGCCTAGGGAATTCAGAGAACCCTCCCGAAGGTTTAAACCAGATCCAGATTCAAAAGGATTTCTGTTGCTTTGAAGATAAGGAGTGTAGCTCTGCAATAAACAGTAATTGTTTAGTTGCTTTCCTGTGGTGTGATTTATTTAAAGTACTATGCTGTAAGGTTTCAGGCTTGTTTCTACTAGGTGTATATGGAGGTTTATTATTGCCAACAAGATGCCAATCCTGAGACTCCCACCTCCACCACCCGCACCCCGTCCCCCCCATTCACACATGACCCCACCTAGAAAAACACTCATGATGGCCTTCGAATGTGACCTTTGCACAGTATACAGAAATATCATAATAATACATTTAACTACATAAGTAGTAACCATGGGATTAGGACATTTTTCATTTAACAAATGAACATTTATGCACTGTAGAATTCCCCTAACATTGCAATTGTGAAAGTCTAAACCAAACATGTTCACATCTATGCCACCTTTGGCAATTCCTATTACAATACACCCAAGCTATTTACAGTACACACCCTAGATAATACAGATAAAATAATACAAATAAATTCAAACCAACATTGTTTAGTTCATATGAACCCAAGCAAAGTTGATTTCTATTGAAAATCACTGCATCATCAGTATGAGTATAGAAAGAGCATGGCAGTGGGAACTACTGAGCTGCTGGTCTCCTGCACGCATGTGCACACAAACATATGCTTCCCTAGATAAAGACTTTCATGTACCAGAAATACAATGTCAGCGTAGAATACCAAGTTATTTATGGAGAGCACACGTTTAAAAAAAAAAAATAGGAGCGGGATTGTATATACAGTATGAATATAAGGGACTTTTCTGATTTGATTTCTCCGGGACGCCGAAGGGGCAGTAGTGTCCATTTTTTATTCAATAGCTTACATCTGCTGGAAAGAATAATTATAGATTATAAATAAATATGCTTTGTTTAACTAAATGTATCTGCTAAAAATAAATTCATTTGGAATGATTAAGAAATTGATGATGATTAACTATTTGGATGTTGTTTTGCATGTGCACATACTACCAATTGCATCAAATAATCCCTTTTGTCAGATGCATGTTTTATGAACTGGTGGTGCACTCTTATAGTGGAATTCCAGGAATGTGATGTGGAATACCTCATCCTAGTATTGTCGGAAAGGGTAATCATTTAGATAACAATCAGGAAGTGTTTTTGGAGCATTACATCAATACATTATCATCATGGCATTTTCTAAATACCCTTTACATTTCAGTCAGCTTTAGATCATAACAGCAGTAGAACTACAAGTGTGTGTGCCTCAGATTGTGTTCCAAACAGGGGAGGGGAGGGGGGGGGGGGGGGGGGTTAAAATCGTTTGAATGTCCAGACCAGGATACAGCTGCCTATGACTAATTTCAAACTCCCCCTTCTCCAGCCAAGGCAGCCCATTTTACATTTAACACAGGCATCTGTTTCCTGTTTTCATTCTTTGAGTGATCTTATTTTTCTTATTTCCCCCTCACCTGTTGGGGTCTATGTCCCTTCCATCATGTTGGACATTGGTGTTTCTCAGCTAGGGGACCTAAAGCACCGCCAGCGGACGTGATCATTACAGCACTTTCATCGGAGTCTGCCGTGGCGTCACTAATCAAAGTCAATATATTAGTCAAAAGTGTCCGCTATCCCAAGGCTATCCCTGATCAGTGCACGACCATACCATGTATGCAACCTAATCAAAATGAACTCCTCCATCCACTATAAGAATTGATCATAAAGCATGGTGCATTACTTACAGACCTGCACCATAGAAATACATTGTAGGATTTGGGGTGAAACACCCCTAAGATCAATGACAGAACAATGACATTAATTGATGAACATTTAATACAGCATACACAGTAGATCAGTTGTGTTGAAAAAGCTGAATCTATTGTCAAGTTGTGCTTAGAGACATTTCTTTTAAATCACCCATCATTTATGTACATAAACAGAGCATTTTAATCATTTATGAATTGTAATATTGGAGCAGTTTATCATCAGTCGGTTTCAGTATCTTCTTCTCGGCCATGTTGACTACCCAGCCTGGCGAGAGGCCAAAGAAGATCTGTCTGGGGTCTTTTATCATAGAGAGCATGTGGAACAATTCGTCTTTGGAAATGTCGGGTAAAACATAGCCATACTTCTTGGCCAAGGCTATCCGTGCTTTTTGAATCTTCTCTGGGTCTGCCAGGTAACCCCGGTTGGCAGCATCTGTGTAATACGGGACCATGTCCTCCCCAGGCAACATTCTCTTTGGAATGGGCTGTCCACTTATGAAGAATGGGACAGGCTTACAGAGGACCGCTAACAGACAGAGTGAAGCACAGGGTTACAAACACTCCAAAATGTATACAATTTAAGAGGTGTCATAGCAAGATCATTAAGTTTTGGCCTAATGTGTCACTACTACTCACCAAGACTTCTGGGGTCATAGAAACCTGTAGTGACCATCCCTCCGTTTCTCTCAACGGCAGCAATGGCCTCCTCAGATGCCATCTGAACTTCAATGTTGACTTTCGCTGCGAAGATACCAGCACCCTGATAACACACACAATTGGATGCAACATTAGAGAAAATAGACTTTCAATACAGAACAAACCAGCAGGATGAGGAAAACAGTCCTTGGGTATCCCGAGTGGCGCAGTGGTCTAAGGCACTGCAGATGCAGTGCTAGCTGTGCCACTAGAGATCCTGGTTCGAATCTAGGCTCTGTCGTAGCCGGCTGCGACCGGGAGACCCATGGGGCGGCGCACAATTGGTCCAGGGTAGGGGAGGGAATGGCTGGCAGGGATGTGGTCCTCTGTAGCTCAGCTGGTAGAGCACGGCGCTTGTAACGCCAAGGTAGTGGGTTCGATCCCCGGGACCACCCATACACAAAAATGTATGCACGCATGACTGTAAGTCGCTTTGGATAAAAGCGTCTGCTAAATGGCATATTATTATATTATTATTATTATGTAGCTCAGTTGGTAGAACATGGAGTTTGCAACGCCAGGGTTGTGGGTTCGATTCCCATGGGGGGCCAGTATGAAAAATATAAAAATAATGTATGCACTCACTAACTGTAAGTCGCTCTGGATAAGAGCGTCTGCTAAATGACTTAAATGTATAATGATCGCTACAATCTTAATTAGCTAAATACTGCCACCTATTGGCAAGATATAGGTGCACTAAATAACTACAAATTCTCCTTGCTTTACATACACATAAGCACTCAACTGCCTTTGTGGGATCGTGCTTCATCCCCAATGTTAAAGCTTCTGTAACAATGAATTTCCCCCAAATCAAGCGGAGACATCGGCTTGCTATGACAGCTTATGCGTGAACATAGCCAAGAAAACCATCTTACCTCGCCAACAAGCTGAACACCATAGTCCCGCTTCTGGGGCTGGATGGTCACTCCCCTGCCGTTGACCAGCTGCGTCAGGTCAATGGGCTGAGTGGGGTCGACCCGGCCCAGGTCAATCAGATACTGCAGCCTGTTCAGGGTCAGGGGCTGGTACTGAGCCCGCCGACTGGGAAGATGAGCACAAATTCGTGAGCATAATCTCCTGTCTCTAAACAAACGGTTATGAGTAATTTATAGAACATGTGTTTTAGCAGGAATGCAATAACAGGTCCAGTATGATCAAATTATTATACTAGCTATGTATGTACAGAGATGCAGTATGAAAAGTTACAAGGCCTTTTTTGCTTCTTGATGATAGAACATGGCGTGTTCAACTATGGACTTGGGGCAACAATGTACTTACCTGTGTCCCTCATTATAGCCGTATTTGGGGATGGCTAGATAGAAGGGAGTCTGACCCCCCTCGAACCCCAGGCGAGGTCGGTTGCCTCGCTGCCTCTCCCCTTTGTGACCCCGGCCACTTCTGTTTCCTCCATGTTGGCCCCTGCCTCGCTTCTTCTCCTGCAAAATATAGAAGAGAGAAAAAACAGCAGCGTTAGAATAGCAGTACATAATCTTCACAATTAACGTTTAATAATATATTCAATATGCAACACTTTACATAGTAATCAATAGCTAATTGTTTGTCATTGACACAATGAATTCATGCATTGAATGTATGTTTGAGACGGCTAGACGAGACAAAAACTGTGACTAGAAATTATAACGTTAGCTAGCTATGCCATTTTTAGAGTGTTCGACATAGCAGACATTGATGATCACTTACCAATTGTGGTAAAATTAGATGTTGTGCTTACATTCTAGGAGTAAACAAGACATTTAGCTATAACTAGCTACTATCTGTACAAGCAAGCCATCTTTGGCTGGCTAAATTACAGTAGCTAGCTAGCTGGTGGCTATTACTACTAGCCATTCTAGTTAGCTTGCTAGCTATTCAGCAACTGATGGGCTGCTAAACGCATACTTACAGCCTTCTTGGTCCCCGGTTCAGGTCGCAAGTTTGCTAATGAAATACGAGGCAAATTCTGCAAAATATCTAATGCCTTCCCACCAGGTTTTCTCGTAAAAGACATCGTCCTCACCACATGCCAGCGTTACCCAAGGACAAAATCGGCTACCATGGATATGGCTCACGTGACACACCATCTGGCATTTGCCGGAAGCGGAAGTGCCATAGTTTCACAGATTTTTAGACCATCTGGATTTTCTACGAATTGCACAATTGAATGGATTAGTACATTGTCCTATCCATTGAGTTGACTAGTTAATGAATTTATACTGCGCTCTCTCTCCGCCAAACTGATGCCCGCGAGTACGTAAACGTACTGTTCCCTCAACTAGCGCTTATAATAGCAAGGGCGATACAAATTTAACGTTTTCGTTCCATCCAAGGATACATTGTCAATTCTCTTGGTGAATACCAGCTGCCAGTACGTTGTATGTGCGGTAATAATATGTCAGTGCCCTTGCCTGCTATTGTACCTGCCGCTCGGAAAGCCACTGCAGCGGTGAGTTAGTTGGATTTTTGACAGCGAGGTTTGAATGCATCATGCATAGTTTGTTGTTGCGGACAATAACTTGCCCTCACATTAAAACTATAGTCTCAATTACGTCTGTATTCCCAGTAAAGGACCAGTAGTGGGAAGCTAGAATCAGGTGTTTTAGTGTAGGGCTGTAACAAAAGCCTGCACAGTAGCTCTCCAGGTGGAGGGTTGGCCACCCCTGACCTAGATCTACCAACCATAGACATTGAAGTGTTGTCAATAAAGCTTACCACATTGTACATGTATGTATCTCTTTTGCAATGCAGGTAATATTTCTTCATGGCCTGGGTGACACTGGGTATGTGCAGCTCATTCATTTAATCCCTCATGTTACTATTTCCACTCACCATTGACTTAAGGGTTTTCTGTCATATTATTCCCATTCATTGTAGTTTATAGCTCATAAAATGTAATTTGCTTTTGTTCATAGCCATGGCTGGGCAGAGGCCTTTGCTGGGATCCGGACACCACATGTGAAATACATCTGTCCTCACGCGTGAGTACATCTGTGGACAAGTACAGCTTCTGTATTTGGATAATGTTGATGATAGTGATTATTGATGACATTGGGTTTAGTATACACATTTATTACTGACATTGAAACCTTTTTGTTATTTTGATTTTTCAGTCCGATCAAGCCTGTTACATTAAACATGGGCATGTCCATGCCCTCCTGGTAAGAAGTTAAGTTTCTTTCATTTTATAAAAAGAAGGCAATATCGAAGAACAGTACTATTTGGGTTAATCACTCCCCTCTATGTTTTAGGTTTGACATCATCGGATTGCAAACAGATGCAGAGGAAGACGAAGCTGGTATTAAACAGGCTTCTGAGAATAGTAAGTCTATGGTTTGTATGTAGCAGTACTAGGACATACAGTATGGTGAAATTTAAAACTATATAAACTTGAGCTTGACTTGATTCTATTTGAGCTTGATTTGATTGACTGCTTCCTCTCCCCTCAGTTAAAGCACTGATCGATCAAGAAGTGAAGAATGGAATACCATCACACAGAATAGTTCTTGGTGGATTTTCTCAGGTAGACTAGCGTATGACAACAAAAAACTGTAAAACAACACTGAAATGTACATCAAATCAAATCAAATTGTATTGGCCACATGCGCCGAATACAATAGGTGCAGACATTACAGTGAAATGCTTACTTACAGCCCTTAACCAACAGTGCATTTATTTTTTATAAAAAAGTAAAATAAAACAACAACAAAAAAGTGTTGAGAAAAAAAGAGCAGAAGTAAAATAAAATAACAGTAGGGAGGCTATATATACAGGGGGGTACCGGTGCAGAGTCAATGTGCGGGGGCACCGGCTAGTTGAGGTAGTTGAAGTAATATGTACATGTGGGTAGAGTTAAAGTGACTATGCATAAATAATTAACAGAGTAGCAGCAGCGTAAAAAGATGGGGTGGGGGGTGGGGTGGGGGGGCAGTGCAAATAGTCCGGGTAGCCATGATTAGCTGTTCAGGAGTCTTATGGCTTCGGGGTAGAAGCTGTTGAGAAGTCTTTTGGACCTAGACTTGGCACTCCGGTACCGCTTGCCGTGCGGTAGCAGAGAGAACAGTCTATGACTAGGGTGGCTGGAGTCTTTGACAATTTTGAGGGCCTTCCTCTGACACCGCCTGGTATAGAGGTCCTGGATGACATAATTCAGTGGTAAGACAGCGATAAGTATTCATGTTTTTGTGTGCTTTGGTGAAAACAGGGTGGAGCGTTGTCTCTGTACACAGCTCTCACGACCCAACAGAAGCTGGGGGGAGTGGTTGCTCTCAGCTGCTGGCTCCCTCTACGGAACTCCTTCCCCCAGGTAACACTGTATCCTGCATTAGAAGTGTTCTGTGGTGCACTTAGGTTTTACATATGATCCATTCAATTGTTTTGGAATGCAAACAGTCTATTAGCTTGTTACTTTACCAAATCACACAAATCAAGAAGTCCCAGACAGACCAAATAATTTAAGAGACATTGCAAATTATAGCTGATTTGAAATATAACCCTAATGTCGTCTTTTTTCAGGCATCGGCAAACTCTGCCAACAAGGAGATGCATGTCCTGCAGTGCCATGGTGAGGCAGACCCTCTGGTGCCCGTAATGTTTGGATGTCTCACTGTAGAGAAGCTAAAGACCCTCTGCAATCCATCCAACATCACCTTCAAGACGTATCCCAGAATGCCTCACAGTGCCTGCCCTGAGGTTAGTATGGCATGCACAGCGGTTGTGAGAAGAGACTAGTATGAAGATTGGCGCTTTTTGAAGACTTTGGACATGCACTATTGAATTTATATGAAATTACTTTATATTTTGTGCAGTAATACGTGTCTTTCTTGCGTCCTACAGGAAATTATGGATATCAAGCAGTTTATTGAAAAGCAGCTTCCTCCAATCTAACGGTTAGACCCACACACCCACTGCCATCAGAGCTCATTGAAGGTGACACCTGTGACGCTCCATAGACTGTCTGAACCACAGACCTCACTCAATAGAACCTGTTAACTCTGGCTGTCAGAGACAGAGTCAGAGACAGGCCCTAGGGCTAGAGACAAGCTGGGGTGAGGGACATCATAACTAAAACTATTGTATTTTCTGCAAGATGGAATCCTCGGTATTTGAATCGTTAATGTTGCCAGTAGTGTTGTCGGTGTAGCTGTTTGCTATTGAGATGCCATCTCTTCCAGGGAATACATGTGTTGGGAGTGTCTTAGATTGTATGGTTTGGCAATATGAATCTTAATATGTTGATTTGTAATAAATAACTTAATGAATGTATAAAACCCTGATATAATGCAATAGTAAAAGAAGACTATGGTATAAAAGTATTGTGCTTTAATAGATTTGTAAGAATTGAAAGCAATGTTCTGTCTATTCAATACACAAATACCATATATGAATGGTCACATTCTATTTATTTCATACATATATTATATTACTGTTTACGTTTTGAGTGTGAAAAAAATAAGACTGAATCAGCATCACAGTATTCAAATCCACAGGCAAGATCTATTTCCAGGTATCATCTCACACTGTACGTAAAAAGTTACTATTATTGTGATCAACTGTTGCACCATTTCTGTGATATTTTATTCAAACTATCTTGAAGGTGTGGTGGTAAATGCTCTAATGCCAAGGCACTTCCCCATGTCTTCTTAACAATAAGTGAAACCTACTTTTACTAAAAAAGAACTGAAAATGCTTTAAGGCTGACAATACACCTACACACAAATGCAGTGCTCACTGATACAACATGCTTTCCCCTCATAAAACTATAGAAAAGTGCAATGTCAAGCGCTAGGGAATATATAAAAATATAAATATATATATATGCAATCTGAAACTGAATCTAGCATATGTTCTTGCTCGCTCAGAGTATTTTGGAAAGTCAATATTTAAGGTAATATAAACAGTAGTTACACCTTAATAAATACTGTTTTGTAAATACAGCCTATTGACCTGTTCATCAATCAACATTTGAACTGTAACAGAAAGCTGAACCTAAAACCCCCTTGGATAAGTGTCCTCTAAAAGCAAAGTGTAGAGTGATTGATAGAGAGTGAGAGTCTATGGCTCTGTGGCAGGTGGTGGTTCGGCCAGGTCCTGCAGTAGATCTGCATACGCTGTAGAGTTCATGTAGCGTGGGTATGAGTCTCTCTGCATCAGCGTGTAGATCTGCTGCTGGGCGTCTTCGAACGTGTGCGACGTTGGCTCCAGCATGTTCTTGTTAATCACGTCTCGAACACGCGAGTCCAAACTCACCTGGACAAGGAAGGAAATGACCATTTAAAGAGAAAATAATACTCTATAGAGAAAACATTATAGGCTTATAGCTTGAACTTATAGCACAATTAGAGTAAACCACCTCAGTCTTATAAATGGCAAGGGCGGTGTAAGCTCACCTCTTTAGGGGAGAGGATGGAGATGAAGTCCTCGTAGATCTGTCGTACTTTCTCCTCCACCACAGTTTTGTTGGTCTCCTTCTTGAGCTCCTCACAGGCCAACCAGAACATCATGTTCTCTTCACTGAACTCTGTCCTCAGGAACTGGCGGAAGCAGCCCCGCCCTGCAGGGCTCTTCATCAGCCTCTCAAATGACATGGTCCATGTCATCGCATCCTCCAGAATAGGCTTGGGGCTACAAAAGAGGGACCATGCTCTTTATTTCATATAATAGATATCGTTGAGACTGTTCAATGTCATTGTTTCAGCTCTAGATCCATAGAATTACATATGGAACTCAGAACATATAATTACTCAGAACATAAAATTACATATGTAATTTAATAGGATCTCTTTCTCTAGAGACCCCATTTAAAGTCGACATTAAACAGTCTCTGTCATGACTTCCGCCGAGGCTGCCTCCCCTCCTTGTTCGGGCAGGCTTCGGTGTTCGTCGTCACCGGCTTACTAGCCACTGCCGCTCCATATATCATCATTCCATGTGTCTTGGCTTGTCAATTACACACACCTGGTTCTTATCCCCTCATTAGTCTGTGTATAAGTGTTCCCTCTGCCCCCTTGTCCTTGTGGGTGATTGTTTATTGTGAGAGTAGTGTAGCTCGGTGGAGCTACCCGTACCTTGTATTGCCGGGGTAGATATTTCCCCTGTGCCTGTATATTGTTGGAGCTACCCGTACCTTGTATTGCCAGGGTAGATGGTTTCCCCATGGCCTGTTTTCTGTTGTCGCTATCCAGCGCAATTGTGTACGACGGAATAAACTCTGTATTCGGTGATATACCCTCCTGCGCCTGACTCCTTCTATCACACTCATCACAGTCTCAACTATATTCTCTCTTCTTGTTTTTCTTGTAGTATGTGGCTAGCCCTATAGGAGATATACTTGTGTAGAGCTGATTATCATTATTATACAGTAGTTATTACAATATTCTAATCAATGATATGCATAATCTTACAACCATAGTCATCTGATTGACTGAAATCTTGAACTAGTGAAGTGTTATAGTTATATTATTTTGATGTTGATTGCTAGTGGTGACCAGAGTATTCCAGATGTTACCTGTCATCACAGTTTGCGATTTCCTCTGCTCTCCTCTCATAGGTGGTTTTTTTTATCCTCTCATCCTCCGCCCTAACAGTCAGACTGAAAAACAATGAAAAACAATATAAATAGAAAATGTATCAATGTACAATGTATGTGTCTCAGCTATTGTCAATTGGTGTGGTGGGTAGCAGATAGAGAGGCATGTTATTTGTTCCAAACTATGAAAAAAAAAGTGGTGGGAGGTGCACATCCTGCTTCGTGAGCTCTGCAAGGGGGCCTTGCGTAAACACTACGGTCATCCAGTCCTTGGAGATGTGTTGAAACACCTGGTGTAGCAGTCATCTGTAGCCTAATTAAAGCCATGTGAGAATCCACCACAACTGTGCTCCCCAGCCACACACTGTAGCGCTGCAACAATTAGCATTAC
This sequence comes from Coregonus lavaretus, assembly GCF_964263955.1. Classification (NCBI taxonomy): domain Eukaryota; kingdom Metazoa; phylum Chordata; class Actinopteri; order Salmoniformes; family Salmonidae; genus Coregonus; species Coregonus lavaretus. The sequence goes on from NC_139989.1 coordinate 18,133,333, forward strand.
TGAACTGAGGTTGATGTGGAGACAGACTATTCCCACTCAATGGGGACTGAATTAGCATGCTCTTATTCTGGACACAACAGGAAGAGGCATAACTTGCTTACGTAGACGTCAATAACTCCATAACATAAATGTCCCTGTGGGTTTTTTCCCACTGAGACTGTGTGTGTAACCGCAGATGCTCAGTTTTCATGCTCTGCTGTTTGTGTCCTGTGCAGAGTATATGGAGCATAGGAGTGTGGAGTGTTGGTAGGAGCATGGTATGGAATCTCGTTACGGTAGGCCCTGTTGAGTCCCAAATGGCACCCTATTCCCTATGTAGTACACTACTTTTGTCAAGAGCCCTATGCGCCCTGGTCAAAAGAAGTGCACTATATATGCAATAGGGTGCTGTTAGGTACACAACCCCTTACTATGGACAGTATAGTCACAGATAGAACAATGAGACAGATATTTAACTGGATGTATTAATATGAAGCATCCGCTTGGCGTTTCCGCTCACTACCAAATATGGCAGTGGGAGAAGATGAAAGGAGATGGACTTTGGCCTACATTCTGCAAATTTTCTCATCTATGAAGCATTTGATCTCAATACAGTTTTCCGTTCCCAAAACTAGAATCTGTTATGAACAGAGTGGATTACGTTTAGTAGATTTTAGCCTTTGCCAAAGTTTTAAAAAATTGCGTTGTTTAGGACTGCAAAGGCGAATTGAGTTATTGCACACGCGCATTTCACAAAGTAGGCGTTCCCTAACGGAAATATGCAGATGTTTCTTAGAACGGGCCAATAGGAAACCTCGCTAGCTCGTGCTTGGCTCGGCCCACCTCCTTGCTTGTTCTGCCCACTATGACTCATCTGTTCCCATTGGAAACGACAGGCTGTGGTCTATCTTGGTTTCTTTTTCAAATCTTTGGTATGGTGGTACCTACCAGGAGCAGCTGCAGCAACAACACCAGCAGAAGCAACAGGCGTTGGTGGGCGAGTTCCCCATCCCGTGCTGCGTTTGGAGAACACTGGCAGCAGCTTCCTGGTGCACCTGCATCTGTCTCTTGCGCATCTCCACCCGCTCTGACCCCATGGGCTGCAGACCAAGACACAACATCATGCTGAAGTTGTAGGATAGACACACCCACAATACAGGAGAACACACACCCTGACAAAACAATACAGCACACTGCATTCGTTTAGGGCTTAGGCTATACCACATGAACAATCAATTCGGTCCAGAACATGACGACATAGAAGGCCGGTATCCCTAATGCTTGTCTCCATATCTTCTTGTGGATGACAGAGGGAGAAGATTGATGAGGGGGGAAAATACGAAATTTTAAAGACTGGTACAACATCATGAAACCATGGTACTGTACAATCATCTCAGATGAAAAATAGTACTAAGGGAATCACCATGGCATGTCGTCACATCAGCTCGAGTGCGCATGTCTTGCGGAATGCTCTGACCACTTCAACAGGACAGAATGATCCCAGCGCGAACTTTACACTGTCAAAGCTATAACTTATTATAATGTAGTACCATTTGGCTATGCAAAATACCGTCACTGACATTAATGCATAGACATATATAAGCTGTTAAACGCCTATTACCAAGCATTATAGCATAACATTTGCAGGATCAAACCATTGTACCGCGATCTGTGATGAGAAATGCACGGGATGAGAAAGACAGAGGAGTGGTGGTAGTTATACAGACAAGGCGTTGCTGCCTCCATCCTAGCATCCTCAGATGCAACACAGATGGATCCTTGGGGGTTAGACTGCATTTTTAAAGCATGTATTAGGTTATAATAAAGACTAAGAATAAATTTAACGAAATACTGTATGCTAACATAGGCTATAGGCCTAATAAAATACTTAACGCATAAGTATTTTTCTTAAAAAATGGACAACATGGCATCTGATTATCTGATGCAAGTTAAGACTACAGCAATAAATAAATGACCATTCAACTGGGTAGCTACATCCAAAAGATATAACGAGATTGTCAAGAAAAACCATGCTGGCAATAATTCTCTAGTCCCCAATCATATGTAAAAACAATTGTAATTGTAGATTATGCAGACTGAATTCTCATTTGCCATCTGGATTGTTGGTGTTGAATCTAATTCACAGTTTAGCATTCAATTATATTTCAAAGAGGAAATTCCAATGTAACTGTACTCACTGTCACCATAAATGCCAGAATACAGGTGATTCTTGCCTCGATCACATCCGTCTGCGCTGGTCTGCAATGGACAAATAGCTTTGCTCCATGCGCATGCGTTTTGTTCGAGTGCAAAAATATGTTCTGTGGCTGAAGCGCTGAAGAAGGGCGACCCAGCTTTTGCTAGAGGCTTCGAGCAATGTTTGATAATGCTCTGATATTATCATCTGTAGCAGAGCCTACTTCACAGCAACTGAATGAAACCGATACATTATCCACCGACCATGAGTGATGGAGATTTTATTCTAAGTTCATCATCATGATACAGGGTCCAGACTTCAAACCAATCATAATAAGCCTATGCTATGGTTTGGTTAATTGATATGGTGTTAGAATTTGTGACCCCATGTCTTCCCATGATACAAGGCCAAATATTTCAGCCAACTCACAGCTGGAAAACCACCTTAACTCATTGGAGCGCATGGATATGGTCTCTGTTTGCAGTAGGTGCCTACAGCCACCAGACAGCAGTAGCGATCTAGCTATGTTAAAAGAAAGACGCTCCAGTTTTGGTAGGACTTGATGGATGCTGTATTGAATATGTTTTCAAAGCAGCGCCAAGTTAACAGATATCTTTGCTGCTAATATGGATGTGAAAACACATACAGTGCCTTCAGAAAGTATCCATACCCCTTGACTTATTCCACATTTTGTTGTGCTACAGCCTGAATTCAAAATGGATTAAGTAGATGTTGTTTTCTCACCCATCTACTGTCATGGTCAAAAGTTTTGAGAATGACACAAGTATTGGTCTTCACAAAGTTCGCTGCTTCAGTGTTATGAGATATTTTTGTCAGCTGTTACTATGGTATACTGAAGTATAATTACAACCATTCCATAAGTGTCAAAGGCTTTTATTGACAATTACATTTACTTTATGCAAAGAGTCAATATTTGCAGTGTTGACCCGTATTTTTCAAGACCTCTGCAATCCGCCCTGGCATGCTGTCAATTAACTTCTGGGCCACATCCTGACTGATGGCAGCCCATTCTTGCATAATCAATGCTTGGAGTTTGTCAGAATTTGTGGGTTTTTGTTTGTCCACCCGCCTCTTGAGGATCGACCACAAGTTCTCAATGGGATTAAGGTCTGGGGAATTTCCTGGCCATGGACCCAAAATGTCGATGTTTTGTTCCACGAGCCACTTAGTTATCACTTTTGCCTTATGGCAAGGTGCTCCATCATGCTGGAAAAGGCATTGGTCATCACCAAACTGTTCTTGGATGGTTGGGAGAAGCTGCTCTCTGAGGATGTGTTGGTACCATTCTTTATTCATGTGAGTGAGCCCACTCCCTTGGCTGAGAAGCAACCCCACACATGAATGGTCTCAGGATGCTTTACTGTTGGCATGACACAGGACTGATGGTAGCGCTCACCTTGTCTTCTCCGGACAAGGTGTTTTCCAGATGCCCCAAACAATCGGAAAGGGGATTCATCAGAGAAAATGGCTTTACCCCAGTCCTCAGCAGTCCAATCCCTTTACCTTTTGCAGAATATCAGTCTGTCCCTGATGTTTTTCCTGGAGAGAAGTGGCTTCTTTGCTGCCCTTCTTGACACCAGGCCATCCTCCAAAAGTCTTCGCCTCACTGTGCATGCAGATGCACTCACACCTGCCTTATGCCATTCCTGAGCAAGCTCTGCACTGTTGGTGCCCCGATCCCGCAGCTGAATCAACTTTAAGAGACAGTCCTGGCGCTTGCTGGACTTTCTTGGACGCCCTGACGCCTTCTTCACAACAATTGAACCTGTCTCATTGAAGTTCTTGATGATCTGATAAATGGTTGATTTAGGTGCAATCTTACTAGCAGCAATATCCTTGCCTGTGAAGCCTTTTTTTGTCCAAAGCAATGATGACGGCACGTGTTTCCTTGCAGGTAACCATGGTTAACAGAGGAAGAACAATGATTTCAAGCACCACCCTCCTTTTAAAGCTTCCAGTCTGTTATTCTAACTCAATCAGCATGACAGACTGATCTCCAGCCTTGTCCTCGTCAACACTCACCTGTGGTCCTCTGTAGCTCAACTGGTAGAGCACGGCGCTTGTAACGCCAAGGTAGTGGGTTCGATCCCCGGGACCACCCATACACAAAAATGTATGCACGCATGACTGTAAGTCGCTTTGGATAAAAGCGTCTGCTAAATGGCATATTATTATTATTATTAACGAGAGAATCACTGACATGATGGCAGCTGGTCCTTTTGTGGCAGGGCTGAAATGCAGTGGAAATGTTTTTGGGGGATTAAGTTCATTTTCATGGAAATGAGGGACTTTGCAATTAATCTGATCACTCTTCATGACATTCTGGAGTATATGCAAATTGCCATCATCAAAACTGAGACAGCAGACTTTGTTAAAATTAGTATTTGTGTCATTCTCAAAACCTTTGACCACGACTGTACACACAATACCCCATAATGACAACGTGAAACCGTGTTTTTAGAAAAACTTCACTATGCTCAAAGGGATATTCAATGTCTGCATTTTATATTTTTATGCATGTACCAATAGGTGCACTTCTTTGCGAGGCATTGGAAAACCTCCCTGGTCTTTGTGGTTGAATCTGTGTTTGAAATTCACTGCTTGACTGAGGGACCTTACAGATAATTGTACACTATCAGTCAAAAGGTTGGACACACCTACTCATTCCAGGGTTTTTCTTTATTTTTTAAACTATTTTTGACATTGTAGAATAATAGTGAAGACATCAAAACTATGAAATAACACATATGGATTCATGTAGTAACCAAAAAGTGTTAAACAAATCAAAATATATTTTATATTTGAGATTCTTCAAAGTAGCCAACCTTTGCCTTGATGACAGCTTTGCACACTCTTGGCATTCTCTCAACCAACTTCACCTGGAATGCTTTTACAACAGTCTTGAAGGAGTTCCCACAAATGCTGAGCACTTGTTGGCTGCTTTTCCTTCACTCTGCAGTCCAACTCATCCCAAACCATCTCAATTGGTTGAGATTGGGTGATTGTGGAGGCCAGGTTATCTGATGCCTACCTCCTCTTTCTGTATTGTTGCTTCATTCCTTCCTCGCTTTCAACAGTTAAATGAAATATGTTTCGGTGTCCTTATCTTCATCATTCTAATGAAATCGTTGAATAATATAGGACTATAATTAGATGCAGAAGGCTTTCATTTCTCTTCACGAAGATTGAATGGTTATGTGTTATAGGAGGGGGTCACAGTTCCGGAGTGACCCACTCACTCACAGTCGGGACTAGTCATCTTCCTATTGGTGTCACCTGTGTCTATCTGATTCACCTGTGTATTTATGCCCTCACTTCCCTGTGTTCCCTTGCTCAGTTTTCTCTGCTAGTTTCACTATGCCAAGCAGTACTAATCAGTGTCTGATCACGGGACGTATGGACAGGTACAGTACGTGAGAAGTGTTCTCCCTGTTTATTTATTATTTCAGTCATAGTTAGTATTTCGTATTTTTGGCTATCTTTTTTTTTTTGGAGTCTTCTTTGCTCCGCCTTTCTTTTTCGTGTAAAGTTCGTTATTTTGTATACTGGCTTCGGGACCATCAGTAAAGTTCCTTGTTTCACCATCTCTGCCTACTGCCTACTGTCTAACCTGCACCGCACCTGGGCCTCACACCAACCCTTACAGTTATGTGTCTGAATAAATAACTACTATAGCCTACCGCCATCGCACGTTCGCTCTTCTTTCAGACCAGTGGCGGTCGGTGCCGTTAAAGATGAGGGAGGATGATGTCATGACTATCAACGAGAATCCAAATAAGTCAGATCAGGTTTGCAATTAATAATTTCAATCAGACCCCCTTTAACCCGTAGAGGAAGAAGGAAAGAACTAGGGGGTTAACAACTCACATCCTGTTGTAAATCAAGGGAGAAGATCCAGGCTCTCCCTCTCAAGATTCACCAAAGGAATGTTCTTTGTTTCAACAGACCTTTTCCGGCTGAAACTCTAACATGTTCGAAAGCGAATACTGGAACAATATTTATAACGTAGAATGTGGGGAATGGTCAGAGGCGATCTATAGGACACTAAGGTAATTTTGTTTGTTATTTTGTGATGTCATTAAAAATGTTATAAAGGAAATACTGTAACTTGGAAAGTATACCCACTACATATATGAAGTCTCCATACTATGCGTTGTGCATGTAATATGAAAAATGATGAAAGTGTTTTTGTTAAGAGAGGGATGTGATTTGAGAAGTTATAAGAGATAATTGTTTTACATAACTTTGCACAGTGACTTATCGCCGCCCCGGAGTGAGGTCAGGGAGTGTGTCAGCCTGCCAGAACCGCCCCTTTCGTGCAGAATGTATAAATGATGGCTTAAGAAGAAACACATCAGACCAGAAAAGCGTGAAGCGGCAGCTACACGTTTAAAATGGTTTCAACTTTGAATCTCAACACGAGGTGAAGAAGATAAACTCACCTCCCCGACAGTCACTGGTACGGCTGATTAGCTGTCCTAAGTAAAGTATCTTCGAAAGCGAATTTAAGTTGGACCATCCTGCTACTCTGCTCAAACCATCGTATTACGTTACTCTCATCACCCCACTGGGGAACCATCGATACGGCTGGCTAGCCTATCTTCAAAGAAGCAACTTCAAGAGCGAATGGAAGGAAAATCAATTCTGTAGTTCTGTTCAGGACTACATGACAAGTTACCAGAAACCGGACAACTACGAAGAAAGACAACAGTAGAAGACCGTTGGAACCAATTCAGACAATCAGAGCCTTACCAGCGTGCCGTAAAAAGGCCCAACCCCCTTTCGAAGGCTGCCCTGTCCACCGGGAGATCCCCGGCGAACCCAGGCATTTCACGTTAATACATTCATGATTTCTCACTCAAAGCAGGCGGCATTTCATGTGCAAAGTATATGGGTACTGTAGGTGAGAGTAGTTTCTGAATGTATCAAGGTTAAGTGTCTCTGTCCCTCTCTATCTCTTCTTTAACAAGCAGCCATGTTGTTGTCATTCCGCTAGGGACCTGTTTTCAGCGTATTAAGTTTCCAGTCAATAACCGGTGCAGAGTGTGTATTTTTATCCTGTGTTCCCATTTAATTAGCTAGTAAATAAATAAATAAACCAATTTGTGTAGTACTGTATCATAAGTAAGGCTCAGGTTTTTGCAGATGCAAGGCGGTTACGACTGTTCAGAATGATGATACGTTACGAGGTTATGATTAATACGTTTACTGTTTATAGATGTGATAGGTAAAGACCTTTTAGAGTTTCATTCGGGAGATGGTAACTCTTTAAAGAACCACTCTCGTGGTGCCCCAGATCCTAATGAGTTAATTCTTACATTATTAATTTAATCAGGTAACAATTAAACATAGTTAGTTAATTAGATAAATAACAGTCTTCAGATTAATGTTAAAGTCAAGTCACAACAATTACTTTTTTATTTTTATGAGCATGGCCTTATTTCTATTAGAGCATATTGGATGACTGTCATTCATATTCCATTCACCCAGCTCAATGTAACATTGATAGGTTTAGGCTACTACATGATACTCAAATTTTCCCTGTACCTATCATACAACGTAGGTGCACAGGTCGAGAGAATTGAGTATTCAAGGTGACAGACAGTGACACATTCAATACCGCCTTGCACACTCTTGCCTGCATCTAGCTGATCTAGGCTGTAATCAGTAGTCCAACAGTTGCAAATTAGATTTTCCATTTGACAAATTCAGGTATGTTTATCCCCGTTTCGTTTCATTTGCTTCCGTTTAAGAAATGTGTTTCAACAGAATCGGCAGAATGAATACACCCCTGATCACACGCAAACACAGTTCACTTTCATAGCAGCCATATAAAAACAGCATGATCACTTTGCTCTTTGTATATATCGTTCCTTCTTTCAACTATCTACACGCTCTCCTCCTCTGACCTTTTCTCTTCGCTTGTGGAACACAACAGCTGTCTGTGACCGGGCAAAAAAACCTTTCCATGCCAAACCATATCATGACTGCTAACTGCTACGCACAGCCTACATTGTTGTCACCTCGTAGTCAACATAGCTACTAGAACTAACTCATTAGTAAACTCGCTACAATCATGAGGTACAGTGTACAGTCAGAACGCAGTTTAGCAGTTGTTTGAGCCTGGCCTTTGAGTAGGCTAAACTAGCTGCATTCAGCTAGCTAACTGAAAGTGAAAGTTTTTAAAAAATCCATATAATGTCCTCCCCTTCCTCTTACATTTTTTTACATTTTAGTCATTTAGCAGACGCTCTTATCCAGAGCAACTTACAGTTAGTGAATGCATACGTATATATATATATTTCTTTTTTCATACTGGCCCTGTGGGAAACGAACCCACATCCCTGCCGGCCAAACCCTCCCCTACCTTGGACAACGCTGGACCAATTGTGCGCCACCCATGGGTATCCCGGTTGCGGCCGGCTGCGACAGAGCCTGGACTCGAACCAGGATCTCTAGTGGCACAGCTAGCACTGCGATGCAGTGCCTTAGACCACTGCGCCACTCTTCTGAGGAGCCTCCACTGTTTCAAATTACCCGTGAGTTCTATTGGCTGCTGTATTTAACATTCGGCAAAAAATAGCTTGCATTCCTCTTCGAATAGTCTATTTGTATAAGAAATGCAAAAAAAAATATGTCCAGCAAGCTATTCTAGTCTAGCTTTTCCTGCATGGGACTCCAAGAGCAAAGGAGCGTTTTTTTAAGGAGAGGCCAGCGGAGCACAAGTGTGTGCATATTGTGCAAGAGACAGAGGCTATAAGTTAGAAGCTTATTATGCATAACCCATCATTTATAAGCTAAATATAAGGCTAATACTGCATTGAATGTATTACCTGAAAGAGGTAGTCTGGGACATCTATATATAGGGCTATATATCAATCTAGAACAGGATTATCTATTTTGGATGCAATTTGAAAGGAGTTGATGGTGCGAAAGACTGCAAGAGTGCTTGCACTGATTTAAAGCAACGATATTCGAGTCATAGGCTGTTTTAAAACTCTGCAGCTGCAATATAAAATAATAATCTTTACAATTAAAAAATAAGGTGACCCCGAAAGCCAGATGGAGATGAGTAAATTACACTCGCATTTGGTACCTGTCACAAGAAAAAAAGTTTACATGATGAGATGATAGGTCTACATGCATTGTGAACTGCGCTGCATACTGAGATGGTCTGTCCCCACCCTGAGCGTTGATGCTTCATCATGCAGAGGCCGTAGAAAATCCAGATTTAGACATTGCATATAATTTAACAGTTCCATTTCACGCCATGCTGTTCATATAAATAATTTATTATAATTTTCCGGTTTCTTACAGTTATTTATCCCAGGAAAGGGGAGTGATTTTGGGAAGTAAATCAACCCTAGTGTCTAGTTGTTGAACCCATGCAGCACCTACTGAACTAAGCCAACTAAACTGTGTGGGTTCATTTGAGTTCAATCTTAACTGATTTTATCAGAGAGATGAAAACAACAAAAGCCTAATGACATCTGGGACTATCAGCAAGAATGGCCATGATGCCTCCATCTGTTGCATCTCTGTCCAATGAATTGATAATTAGATTCTCTGTTCATTGAGCTTGAAATTCAGCAGAGAGGAAGGACTTGTGCATTTATACCTACATAAGCAAATAGACAACGGCTACTCTATTGTGAAACGATCTATCACCTCTACTTGTTAGGCTAATCATCTCTGCCTGTTGAGTGTATGCTAGTGTGTGTGTGTGCATGTGGGTGTCAGTGAAAGGGTGTGCGGAGCCATAGGAAATACAGTGCATTCGGAAAGTATTCAGACCCCTTTACTTTTTCCACATTTTGTTACGTTACAGCCTTATTCTAAAATGGATTAAATTGTTTCCCCCCCTCATCAATCTACACACAATGCCCCATAATGACAAAGCAAAAACAGGTTTGACAGGTTTGACAGGTTTGACAAAGCAAACACAGGTTTTTATTAAACATAAAAAACGGAAATATCACACCGTAAGGATGGTGCCAGGTTTCCTCCAGACGTGACGCTTGGCATTCAGGCTAAAGAGTTCAATCTTGGTTTCATCAGACCAGAGAATCTTGTCCTTTAGGTGCTTTTTGGCAAATTCCAAACAGACTGTCATGTGCCTTTTACTGAAGAGTGGCTTCCGTCTGGCCACTCTACCATAAAGGCCTGATTGGTGGAGTGCTGCAGAGATGGCTGTCCTTCTGGAAGGTTCTCCCATCTCCACAGAGGTACTCTGGAGCTCTGTCAGAGTGACCATCGGGTTCTTGTTCACCTCCCTGACCAAAGCCCTTCTCCCCCGATTGCTCAGTTTGGTCGGGCGGCAAGCTCTAGGAAGAGTCTTGGTGGTTCCAAACTTCTTCCATTTAAGAATGATGGAGGCCACTGTGTTCTTGGGGAACTTCAAGGTTTTATGTTTTTTATTTGAAATACATTTGCTAAAATGTCTAAAAACCTGTTTTCACTTCGTCATTATGGGGTATTGTATGTAGATTGATGAGGAAACAATTTAATTTAATCCATTTTAGAATAAGGCTGTAATGTAACAAAATGTGGAAAAACTCAAGGGGTCTGAATACTTTCCGAATGCACTATATACTTTACGTATTTCTGATCACCTCCAAGACGTATGATATCTACTAATGGTGTAGTTACTTGAAAAACAAAAGTAGGGAGGTTGGTCGGGGAGGATGGGTGGGCGTAATCCGCAACAGTCTAGCAATCCAAGAAATCCGCAACAGTCTAGCAATCCAAGAAATCCTCCAGACTAAGGCAAATGGTGGATTGTTGCTCCCACACCACCGTAGCCCAGGCGAGTGCCCTCCCGAACATCAGCGTTTTAAGATACGCAATCTTTGAACGGTCTGACGGAAACTAAGAGGGCTGCAGCTCAAAAATGAGGGAGCACTGGGAGAGAAACGCCCGTCCGGTTCCGGGATCCCCAGAGTAGCGCTCCGGTGGAGGTAAGCGGGGTCTCGGGAAGCCGGGGTAAGCTGGGGTGAAGCACCGCTGGTAGCGGGGTTACTGAGAGTCTGGGAGGTTTCCGTTGTGGCTTGCTGCCTAATAGATAGTCCACGGAATTGTTCCAACAATGCACTGACGGCATGGTCATGGTGTTCCCCCAAGGTTTGGAATCCTTCCATAAGGTTATGTAGTAACTCCTTGTATCTTCCAATGGTGGCTCCTTGTGAGGAGACAATGTTGCAGAGCTGGTCAGAGTCTGCTGGGTCAGTCATGGCCAGTTCGTACTATCATGACTCAGGATGAGACCCAGATTCAGACACGTGAGGCAGATGGTTCAAGTCTCAGAGATTTATTGAATATACAGGGGCAGGCAAAAGGCAAGTCGAGGACAGGCAGGGGTTCGTAATCCTGGTAATAGTTGGCAGACATAGAGTACCAGTGAAAAGTTTGGACATACCTACTCATTCCAGGGTTTTTCTTTATTTGTTACTATTTTCTACATTGTAGAATAATAGTGAAGACATCAAAACTATGAAATAACACATGGAATCATGTAGTAACCAAAAAAGTGTTAAACAAATCAAAATATATTTTATATTTGAGATTCTTCAAAGTAGCCACCCTTTGCCTTGATGACAGCTGTCACGCCCTGGCTCTGGGGACACTGTTATGTTGAGCCAGGGTGTGTAGATCTATGTGTTTTGTTTCTATGGTGTAAATTCTATGGGTGCTATTTCTATGTTGGCCAGAGTGACTCCCAATCAGAGGCAACGAGTGTCAGCTGTGGCTGGTTGTCTCTGATTGGGAGCCATATTTAAACTGTCTGTTTGCCCTTTGTGTTTTGTGGGATCTTGTTCGAGTTGGTTTGTGTTTGACCGTTGACTGTCACGTTATCGTTTTCTTGTTTTGTTCGTGTTTTCACTTAATAAAGAAGTATGTTCGCAACTAACGCTGCGCATTGGTCTACTCCATACGACGATCGTGACAGAAGATCCCACCAAAACTGGACCAAGCAGCGTGTCCAGGAGCCATCGCCAGGGGAATCGCTAGCAGATCTCCGTGGCAACCTCGACTGGGTCAAGCCTAGTGAGGAGCAGAGAGGGTGGACTTGGGAACAGTGGAGGAAGAGTCTCGACTGGGTCAAGCCAAATGAGGAGCAGAATGGCTGGAGTTGGAAGCAGAAGAGCGAGAGTTGGGCGAGAACTATAGAGGCCTGGTCCACGGGGAAGAGAGACCCCCAGACATTTTTTAGGGGGGGGCTCACGACATCGGGGCAGCAGGAGGCCGCGATAGAGCGGTCCAGCGGGTTGGCAGAGGAGGCCGCCAGGTTACGGGGGCCACTGGTCAAAGAAGGGAAGGAAGGTGTAGAGGCACGGCGAGAGGTACTGGGGTGTGTTACCAGTCCGGTCCGGCCCGTTCCAGATCCCGGTGTAGGGCCAGTGGTGTGTGTCCCCAGTACGGTCCGGTCTGTTCCTGCTCCCCGCACCAAGTGTACGGTGCGCGTCGCTAGCCCGGCCCGGCCTGCTCCTGCCCCTCGCACCAAGCCTACGGTGCGCGTCGCCAGCCCAACCCGGCCTGTTCCTGCCCCTCGCACCAAGCCTACGGTGCGCGTCGCCAGCTCGGCCCGGCCTGTTCCTGCTCCCCGCACCAAGCCTATGGTGCGCTTCGCCAGCCCGGCCCGGCCTGTTCCTGCTCCCCGCACCAAGCCTATGGTGCGCGTCGCCAGCCCGGTCCGGCCTGTTCCTGCCACTCGCACCAAGCCAGAGGTGCGAGTCGTCAGCCCGGTCCAGCCCGTTCCTGCTCCACGCACCAAGCCAGGGGTGCGTATCGTCAGCCCGGTTCGGCCCGTTGCTGCTCCACGCACTAAGCCAGGGGTACGCATCGTCAGCCCGGTCCGGTCCGTTCCTGCTCCCCGCACCAAGCCTATGGTGCGCATCGCCAGCCCGGTCCGGCCCGCTCCTGCTCCTCACACCAAGCCAGTGGTGTGCGTCGTCAGTCCAGCACGGCCCGTGCCTGTTCCACTGGTGCCTGGTTCGGCACCGGTCAGATGCTTTACGCCGGAGCTAGAGCAATCCGCTCCATCAGTGTGCAGTCCAGCTCCGGCCAGCGGGGCCAGACCGGACCAGGGGTACTTTGGGGGGTTGGAGAGGGAGCGGGGATCAGGCCCGGAGCCGGATCCGCCGCCTAGGCGGAGTGCCCACCCGGTCCCTCCCCTGTGGTATTTGGTTGACGCGGTCGGAGTCCGCGCCTTTAGGGGGGGTACTGTCACGCCCTGGCTCTAGGGACACTGTTATGTTGAGCCAGGGTGTGTAGATCTATGTGTTTTGTTTCTATGGTGTAAATTCTATGGGTGCTATTTCTATGTTGGCCAGAGTGACTCCCAATCAGAGGCAACGAGTGTCAGCTGTGGCTGGTTGTCTCTGATTGGGAGCCATATTTAAACTGTCTGTTTGCCCTTTGTGTTTTGTGGGATCTTGTTCGAGTTGGTTTGTGTTTGACCGTTGACTGTCACGTTATCGTTTTCTTGTTTTGTTTGTGTTTTCACTTAATAAAGAAGTATGTTCGCAACTAACGCTGCGCATTGGTCTACTCCATACGACGATCGTGACAACAGCTTTGCACACTCTTGACATTCTCTCAACCAGCTTCATAAGGTAGTCACCTGGAATGCATTTCAATTAACAGGTGTGCCTTGTTAAAAGTTAATTTGTGGAATTTATTTCCTTCTTAATGCTTTTGAGCCAGTCAGTTGTTTTGTGACAAGGTAGGGGTGGTATACAGAAGATAGCCCTATAAGTAAAAAACCAAGTCCATATTATGGCAAAAACACTTCAAATAAGCAAAGAGAAACGACAGTCCATCATTACTTTAAGACATGAAGGTCAGTCAATCCGGAAAATGTCAAGAACTTTGAACGTTGCTTCAAGTGCAGTCGCAAAAACCATCAAGCGCTATGATGAAACTGGCTCTCATGAGGACCGCCACAGGAAAGGAAGACACAGAGTTACCTCTGCTGCATAGGATAAGTTCATTAGAGTTACCAGCCTCTGAAATTGCAGCCCAAATAAATGCTTCACAGAGTTCAAGTAACAGACACATCTCAACATCAACTGTTCAGAGGAGACTGCGTGAATCAGGCTTTCATGGTCAAATTGCTGCAAAGAAACCACTACTAAAGGACACCAATAAGAAGAAGAGACTTGCTTGGGCCAAGAAACACGAGCAATGGACATTAGACCGGTGGAAATCTGTCCTCTGGTCTGATGAGTCCAAATTTGAGATTTTTGGTTCCAACCGCTGTGTCTTTGTGAGACGCAGACTAGGTGAACGAATGATCTCCGCATGTGTAGTTCCCACGGTGAAGCATGGAGGAGGAGGTGTGATGGTGTGGGGGTGCATTGCTGGTGACGCTGTCTGTGATTTATTTAGAATTCAAGGCACACTTAACCAGCATGGCTACCACAGCATTCTGCAGCGATACGCCATCCCATCTGGTTTGCGCTTTGTGGGACTATCATTTGGTTTTCAACAGGACAATGACCCAACACACGTCCAGGTTGTGTAAGGGCTATTTTACCTAGTAGGAGAGTGATGGAGTGCTGCATCAGATGACCTGGCCTCCACAATCCCCTGACCTCAACCCAATTGAGATGGTTTTGGATGAGTTGGACCGCAGAGTGAAGGAAAAGCAGCCAACAAGTGCTCAGCACATTTGGGAACTCCTTCAAGAATGTTGGAAAAGCATTCCTCATGAAGCTGGTTGAGAGAATGCCAAGAGTGTGCAAAGCTGTCATCAAGGCAAACGGTGGCAACTTTGAAGAATCTAAAATCTCTAATATTTTTTGATTTGTTTAACACTTTTTTGGTTACTACATGATTCCATATGTGTTATTACATAGTTTTTATGTCTTCACTATTACTCTACAATGTAGAAAATAGTAAAATTAAAGAATTGAATGAGTAGGTGTGTCCAAACTTTTGACTGGTACTGTAGATCGCAGGCTCAGGGTCAGGACAGGCAAAACAGGTCGTAACCGGGGAGACTAGAACAAAAAACAGAAAGAGGAAAAAACACGGAGAAAGACGCTGGCACGACTTGACGGGACAAGACGAACAGACGACAGCAGTGGTGTAGCTACAGGCGATAAGGATATCAGTTATTATCAATATCTACATAGCGCATTGATGTGAATCACACTGCTGCTCTCTCTTTTAGCTATTTGAGCCTTACGGATTGTGGTTGTTGTGGATGGCTGTTCACAAATGTATATCTATATTTTAACCCAATAATGGTTGAATTTAAGAAGTTGAAGATGCCTATCAATCATTGTTATTGCGCAGGGTTGGGTAGGGTTCCACCTGTTTTGAGCCCCACCTTTTTAGCAAAAAAATATATATACACTACCAGACAAAAATCTGGACATACCTACTCTCAGCGATCACTGCCTTATTGCCTGCGTCCGTAACGGGTCCGCGGTCAAACGACCACCCCTCATTACATTTACATTTACATTTTAGTCATTTAGCAGACGCTCTTATCCAGAGCGACTTACAGTTAGTGAGTGCATACATTATTAATTTTTTATTTTTCATACTGGCCCCCCGTGGGAATCGAACCCACAACCCTGGCGTTGCAAATGCCATGCTCTACCAACTGAGCTACATCCCTGCCGGCCATTCCCTCCCCTACCCTGGACGACGCTGGGCCAATTGTGCGCCGCCCCATGGGTCTCCCGGTCGCGGCCGGCTACGACAGAGCCTGGATTCGAACCAGGATCTCTAGTGGCACAGCTAGCACTGCGATGCAGTGCCTTAGACCACTGCCTTAGACCACAGCGCCTCATCACTGTCAAACGCTCCCTAAAACACTTTAGCGAGGAGGCCTTCCTAATTGACCTGGCCCAGGTATCCTGGATGGATATAGATCTCATTCCGTCAGTAGAGGATGCCTGGTTGTTCCTTAAAAGTAATTTCCTCTCAATCTTAAATAAACATGCCCCATTCAAAAAATACAGAACTAAGAACCGATATAGCCCCTGGTTCTCCTCAGACTTGACTGCCCTTGACCAGCACAAAAACATCCTGTGGCGTACAGCATTAGCATCAAATAGCCCCCGCGATATGCAACTTTTCAGGGAAGTTAGGAACCAATATACACAAGCAGTCAGGAAAGCAAAGGCTAACTTTTTCAAACAGAAATTTGCATCCTGTAGCACTAACTCCAAAAAGTTTTGGGACACTGTAAAGTCCATGGAGAATAAGAGCACTTCCTCCCAGCTGCCCACTGCACTGAGGCTAGGAAACACTATCACAACCGATAAATCTACAATAATCGAGAATTTCAACAAGCATTTTGCTACAGCTGGCCATGCTTTCCATCTGGCTACCACTACCCCGGCCACCAACTCTGCACCCTCTGCTGCAACTTGCCCATGCCCCCCCCGCTTCTCCTTCACACAAATTCAGACAGCTGATGTTTTGAAAGCGCTGCAAAATCTGGACCCCTACAAATCAGCTGGGCTAGACAATCTGGACCCTTTCTTTCTAAAACTAGCCGCCGAAATTGTCGCAACCCCTATTACTAGTCTGTTCAACCTCTCTTTCATAACGTCTGAGATCCCCAGAGATTGGAAAGCTGCCGCGGTCATCCCCCTCTTCAAAGGGGGTGACACTCTAGATCCAAACTGCTACAGACCTATATCCATCCTGCCCTGCCTTTCGAAAGTATTTGAAAGCCAAGTTAACAAACAGATCACCGACCATTTCGAATACCACCGTACCTTCTCCGCTATGCAATCCGGTTTCCGAGCTGGTCATGGGTGCACTTCAGCCACGCTCAAGGTCCTAAACGATATTATAACCGCGATTGATAATAGACAGTACTGTGCAGCCGTCTTCATCGACCTGGCCAAGGCTTTCGACTCTGTCAACCACCGCATTCTTATTGGCAGACTAAATAGCCTTGGTTTCTCAAATGACTGCCTCGCCTGGTTCACCAACTACTTCTCAGATAGAGTTCAGTGTGTCAAATCGGAGGGCCTGTTGTCTGGACCTATGGCAGTCTCTATGGGGGTGCCACAGGGTTCAATTCTTGGGCCGACACTTTTCTCCGTGTATATCAATGATGTCGCTCTTGCTGCTGGTGACTCTCAGATCCACCTCTACGCAGACGACACCATTTTGTATACATCTGGCCCTTCATTGGACACTGTGTTAACAAACCTCCAAACGAGCTTCAATGCCATACAACACTCCTTCAGTAGCCTCCAACTGCTCTTAAACACTAGTAAAACTAAATGCATGCTTTTCAATCGAACGCTGCTGGCACCCGCCCACCCGACTAGAATCACCACTCTCGACGGGTCTGACCTAGAGTATGCGGACAACTACAAATACCTAGGTGTCTGGTTAGACTGTAAACTCAACTTCCAGACTCACATAAAGAATCTCCAATCCAAAGTTAAATCTAGAATCGGCTTCCTATTTCGCAACAAAGCCTCCTTCACTCATGCTGCCAAACATGCCCTCGTAAAACTGACTATCCTACCGATCCTTGACTTCGGCGATGTCATTTACAAAATAGCCTCCAACACTCTACTCAGCAAATTGGATGTAGTCTATCACAGTGCCATCCGTTTTGTCTCCAAAGCCCCATACACTACCCACCACTGTGACCTGTACGCTCTTGTTGGCTGGTCCTCACTACATGTTCGTCGTCAAACCCACTGGTTCCAGGCCATCTATAAATCACTGCTAGGCAAATCCCCGCCTTATCTTAGCTCATTGGTCACCATAGCAGCACCCACCCGTAGTCTGCGCTCCAGCAGGTATATCTCACTGGTCATTCCCAAAGCCAACACCTCCTTTGGCCGCCATTCCTTCCAGTTCTCTGCTGCCAATGACTGGAACGAATTGCAAAAATCTCTGAAGCTGGAGACTCTTATCTCCCTCAATAACTTTAAGCATCAGTTGTCAGAGCACCTTACCGATCACTGCACCTGTACACAGCCCATCTGAAATTAGCCCACCCAACTACCTCATCCCTATATTGTTATTTATTTTGCTCTTTTGCACCCCAGTATCTCTATTTGCACATAATCTCTTGCACATCTAGCATTCCAGTGTTAATACTATTGTAATTATTTTGCACTATAGCCTATTTATTGCCTTACCTCCATAACTTGCTACATTTGCACACACTGTATATATATTTTCTGTTGTATTTTTGACTTTATGTTTTTTACCCCATATGTAACTCTGTGTTGTTTTTATTGCACTGCTTTGCTTTATCTTGGCCAGGTCGCAGTTGTAAATGAGAACCTGTTGTCACGATCGTTGACACATGATGAAGCGGACCAAGGCGCAGCGTTGAAGGTGAACATATTATTTATTTAGAATGATCACACGATCAAAACAACAACGATAACGTGACGTCTACGGTATAACACAAACCAAATCAGAACAAGATCCCACAAAGAATAGCTGAAAACAGCCTACCTAAGTATGGCTCCCAATCAGAGACAACGAGCAACAGCTGCCTCTGATTGGGAACCACCCTGACCAACATAGATCTATATGATCTAGAACAAAACCCAAAACATAGAAAACACAACATAGAAGCTACCCCGAGAAACTAAACATAGAAAATCCACACCCTGGCTCAACATTTCAGAGTCCCCAGAGCCAGTGCGTGACAGTACCCCCCCCCAAAGGCGCGGACTCCGACCGCGCCAACAGAACACCACAGGGGAGGGACCGGGTGGGCACTCCGCCTTGGCGGCGGATCCGGCTCTGGGCATGATCCCCACTCCCTCTCTAACCCCCCACAGTACCCCTGGTCCGGTCTGGCCCTGCTGGCCGGAGCTGGACTGACCACTGGTGGAGCGGATTGCTCTAGCTCCGACGTGAAGCATCTGACCGGTGCCGGACCAGCCACCGGTGGAACAGGCACGGGCCGTGCCGGACTGACGACGCACACCACTGGCTTGGTGTGGGGAGCAGGAGCGGGCCGAGCCGGGCTGTCGAAGCGCACCCCTGACTTGGTGCGGGGAACAGGCACGGGCCGTGCCGGACTGACGACGCACACCACTGGCTTGGTGTGGGGAGCAGGAGCGGGCCGAGCCGGGCTGTCGAAGCGCACCCCTGACTTGGTGCGGGGAGCAGGAACGGGCCGAGCCGGACTGACGACGCACACCACTGGCTTGGTGTGGGGAGCAGGAGCGGGCCGAGCCGGGCTGTCGAAGCGCACCCCTGACTTGGTGCGGGGAGCAGGAACGGGCCGAGCCGGGCTGACGAAGCGCACCACTGACTTGGTGCGGGGAGCAGGAACGGGCCGGACCGTACTGGGAACACACACCACTGGCCCTACGTGGGGATCAGGAACAGGCCGGACCGGACTGGCAACACACGCCAGTACCTCTCGCCGTGCCTCTACAACCTCCTTCCCCCTGATGACCAGTGACACCCGTAACCTGGCGTCCTCCTGCTGCCCCGTCGTCCACGGCGTTAGCCCCCCCCTAAAAAATTTATGGGCTTCACTCCTACCCGTGGCCAAGGCCTCCATCCCTCTTGCCAGACTCGCACTCATCTCCTCCCACGTCCATCCTCTCTCCTCGTCACGCTGCTTGATCCAGTCAAGGTGGGATCTTCTGTCACGATCGTTGACACATGATGAAGCGGACCAAGGCGCAGCGTTGAAGGTGAACATATTATTTATTTAGAATGATCACACGATCAAAACAACAACGATAACGTGACGTCTACGGTATAACACAAACCAAATCAGAACAAGATCCCACAAAGAATAGCTGAAAACAGCCTACCTAAGTATGGCTCCCAATCAGAGACAACGAGCAACAGCTGCCTCTGATTGGGAACCACCCTGACCAACATAGATCTATATGATCTAGAACAAAACCCAAAACATAGAAAACACAACATAGAAGCTACCCCGAGAAACTAAACATAGAAAATCCACACCCTGGCTCAACATTTCAGAGTCCCCAGAGCCAGGGCGTGACACCTGTTCTCAACTGGCTTACCTGGTTAAATAAAGGTGAAATAAAAAAATAAAAAAACTCATTCAAGGGTTTTTCTTTTTTTTAAACTATTTTTTAAACTATTTTTTACATTGTAGAATAATAGTGAAGACATCAAAACTATGAAATAACACATATGGAATCATGTAGGAACCAAAAAAGTGTTAAACAAATCAAAATATATTTTATATTTGAGATTCTTCAAATAGCCACCGTTTGCCTTGATGACAGCTTTGCACACTCTTGGCATTCTCTCAACCAGCTTCACCTGGAATGCTTTTCCGACAGTCTTGAAGGAGTTCCCACATATGCTGAGCACTTGTTGTGCTAACTGCAAGCATTGCAAAGCAATCACTAGCCTGCTATTCAGTGGAGTGGGTGTTTGGTCCCAAGTCTGGGTTTAAGGGTCTCTTTTCCAAGCTTAAAAGGATAAACATCCAACATTGGCCATGATGTCAATCCAGCATGACTTCTGCCACGCTCAAAACAACTGGAAAATCAGAACTGGGAAATCTGACTTCAGTGAGTTCAAGACAACTGGGAAAATACGTTTTGAACGGTCATCCAACTCGGAATTGCATGTCGGGAACTCGGGCCTCTTTCTAGAGCTCCGACCTGAAAATCACTGACGTCATTATGAGTCGACCTTGTTTTTTTCAGAGGTCCCAGTTGTCTTGAAAGCACCATAAATCCAGAGAATGCCAGACTTTGATGACAAAGTTTGATGACAAAATTTGCCCACGAAGGACAGCTGCACCACCTTCCTGAGTCCAAAAATGTATTGTATGCTGCTGCATAAATGATGTAATATGCCAGGGACATATGTATACTGTAGCTAAGAAAGTAATGCTAAGTGTATGTTGTGTAGTAAGCTGTTAGTAGCCCATGTGCCTCACCCTAATAATTTGGTCCCTTTTCCGCTCTGAATTTCGCCTACTGTTCTGACTTGGTGTTGCACATGTGGCCTATAGCCTGTTTTCGAGAAATGTCATCATCAAATATTGTAAGAGCTTTCATTGTCTGTTTATATGCCCCCTTTATTTATCCTACGGTTCTGACTTGGTGTACAGGGAGAATACTGTAAGAACGGCCCATGTTCTGAATTCTGTCGCTGTACATTTCAAAAGTGCTGAACAAATAGTTATATTGACTTTGTCCGTCCTAGCTCGTTTATTAATGTCTTCATCGAAATTACATATTTCCTCTTATCCGCTCGTCGACCCCTTATTCCATAGTTTGTACATCTCAATTGTCAGTAGAAACCACATTTGTTTAAGCAAGTCAGCCATATCAGCGATGTTTTTCTAAAAGGCAGTAAATGAGGCTGAATTAACTGTTTCACTGCCAGACAAGGCTCCGCTGATATCCAGGTGTAGCAGTGGTAAGGTGTTGGGACTGCTGTTGGGACTCTGCTGTTGGGACAGCTGTATGTAGGCCCTAACAGTTTGTGGGCACCGTTTGTCACCGTTATAGTGAAATTAATGTATTATTTAGTGTTGTGTTGTGTAGTGGCTTTGCTGGCATGCATATACACTACCGTTCAAAAGTTTATGGTCACTTAGAAATGTCCTTGTTTTCAAAATAAAATAATTTATTTTGTCCATTAAAATAACATCAAATTGATCAGAAATACATTGTAGACATTGTTAATGTTGTAAATGGCTATTGTAGCTGGAAACGGCTGATTTTTTATGGAATATCTACATAGGCATACAGAGGCCCATTATCAGCAACCATCAGTCCTGTGTTCCAATGGCACGTTGTGTTTGCTAATCCAAGTTTATAATTTTAAAAGGCTAATTGATCATTAGAAAACCCTTTTGCAATTATGTTAGCACAGCTGAAAACTGTTGTACTGATTAAAGAAGCAATAAAACTGGCCTTCTTGAGACTAGTTGAGTATCTGGCGCATTAGCAATTGTAGGTTCGATTACAGGCTCAAAAGGGCCAGAAACAAATCACTTTCTTCTGAAACTCGTCAGTCTATTCTTGTTCTTTGAAATGAAGGCTATTCCAGGCCAGAAATTGCCAAGAAACTGAAGATCTCGTACAACGCTGTGTACTACTACCTTCACAGAACAGCGCAAACTGGCTCTAACCAGAATAGAAAGAGGAGTGGGAGGCCCTGGTGCACAACTGCGCAAGAGGACAAATAAATTAGAGTGCCTAGTTTGAGAAATAGGCGCCTCACAGGTCCTCAACTGGCATCTTCATTAAATAGTACCCGCAAAACACCAGTCTCAACGTCAACAGTGAAGAGGCGACTCCGGGATGCTGACCTTCTAGAAAGCCATATCTCAGACTGCCCATCTTAATCTTTTATTTTTATTGGCCAGTCTGAGATATGGCTTTTTCTTTGCAACTCTGCCTAGAAGGTCAGCATCCCACATGCACAGCACATCACACTGCCTAGAAAGTTGCATTCAGGGATGCACATCACATTGTGTTGGTGTTTCCCTAATTGCCAGTGTGCTCGTTTGGCTGATGCCTATTATTGTTACCTCAAACCTTTGAACGGTAGTGTATATATATATATATATATATATTTTTGCCCCACCAAGATTTACATGCTAAAATCGCCACGGTTACTTTCTAAATGTATTCCGTTAAAGTTACTAGTTATCTGTCCAAAATTGTAATCAGTAATGTAACTTTTGCATTACCCAAACTCAGTAATGTAATCTGATTACTTTCCCTTTAAGAGGTGGAGGTTAGTAGCTGGCACAGCCACAAAGTAATGTAAAGGATTAGCCTACATGTAATTCGTTACTCCCCAACCTTGTTTTTGCCACCAGTGGACAGTCAGTTAAAAATGTACTCTTGCAACAGCTGCATAGTGTGGATCTCAGCCGAAGGAATAAAAGTTTGAGGGAGTTCCTACCTTCTAACCTCCTCCATGGTATTGCGCTCCATACTGTCAAAAACACGTTTATTTTAAGAAGACCACAAGTAAGGCTTTTAATGCACAATCTATACTGAACAGAAATATAAACGCAACATGCAACAATTTCGAAGATTTTACTGAGTTACAGTTCATATAAAGGAAATCATTCAATTGAAATAAATTCATTAGGCCCTAATCTATGGATTTCACATGACTGTGAATACAGATATGCATCTGTTGTTCACAGACACCTTAAAAAAAAGGTAGGGGCGTGGATCAGAAAACCAGTCAGTATCTGGTGTGACCACCATTTGCCTCATGCAGTGCAACACATCTCCTTCGAATGTTGTCTCACTCCTCTTCAATGGCTGTGCGAAGTTGCTGGATATTGGCGGGAACTGGAACACGCTGTCGTACACTTCGATCCAGAACATCCCAAACATGCTCAATGGGTGACGTCTGGTGAGTATGCAGGCCATTGAAGAACTGGGACATTTTCAGCTTCCAGGAATTGTGTACAGATCCTTGCGACATGGGGCCATGCATTATCATGCTGAGACATGAGGTGATGGCGGCGGATGAATGGCACGACAATGGGCCTTAGGATCTCGTCACGGTATCTCTGTGCATTCAAATAATCATTGATGAAATGCAATTGTGTTTGTTGTCCGTAGCTTATACCATAACCCCCTTGAGACATCTGTGGCATTGTGTTGTGTGACAAAACTGCACATTTTAGTGTGGCCTTTTATTGTCCCCAGCACAAGGTGCACCTGTGTAATGATCATGCTGTTTAATCAGCTTCTTGATGCGCCACACCTGTCAGGGGAATGGATTATCTTTGCAAATGGGAGAAATGCTCACTTTAAGGGATGAAAACTAATTTGTGCACAACATTTGAGAGAAATTGTCACGCCCTGGCTCTGGGGACTCTTGTATGTTGAGCCAGGGTGTTAGTTTCTTTGTGTAGTGTCTATGTTTCATTTCCTATGTTCTGTTCTAGGTTATGTGTTTCTATGTTGGCCGGTGGGGTTCTCAATCAGAGGCAACGAGAATCAGCTGTTGCTTGTTGTCTCTGATTGGGGACCATACTTAGGCAGCCTTTTGTGCACTTGTGATTCATGGGATCTTGTTCCGTGTAGGTTTGTGTATGACCGAGGACTTCACGTTTCGTTTTATTGTTTTGTTATTTGTATTCGTGTTGCTAAGTACACTATTAAAGAGATGTATGCATATCACGCTGCGCCTTGGTCCACTCATTATGACGATCGTGACAGAAGATCCCACCATCAAAGGACCAAGCAGCGTGTCCAGGAGCAGACAGCCTGGACTTGGGAGGAGATCTTGGACAGGCAGGGGTCCTGGACTTGGGAGGAAATCCAGGCCGGAATGGATCGCCGTCCGTGGGAGGAGACGGTGGAGGCGCGCCATAGAGAGGAGCAGCGGCGCCAACCGGGTCGACGTCGGACACACAAGAGGCAACCCCAATAAAAAAATTTGGGGGGGCACTTGGCATGGACGACGGGGCTGCTGGAGGCAGCTACAGGGCGAGTTTGGGGATTAGGAGAGGAGGCCACCGGGTTTGGGGGGCTGGAAGGGTGGTTGGCGGAGCCTAGAGGTAGAGCAGAGCCAACTCCCCGTACTCAGGCTAGGCAGCGTGAGACTGGGCAGGTTCTGAGGTATGCGGAGCTGCGTACTGTGCCGCGAGTGGTCCGGCACAGTCCGGTACGTCCTGTGCGAGCACCACGCACGTGTCGTGCTAAGGTGGGCATGCAGCCAGGACGGAGTGTGCCGGCTCAACGCTCGTGGCCTCCAGTACCCCTCCTCAGTCCCGGATATCCTGCGCCAGTGTCACGTGCTGTAGTGCCAGTACGAGTACACAGCCCTGTACGTCCTGTGCTGATGCCTCACACAGAGTGTGAAAAAATAGGCATTCAGTCAGGACGGGTTGTGTCAGCTCTTCGCTCCAGACCTCCAGTCCGTCTCCACAGCCCGGTCCGGCCTGTTCCTGCTCCCCGCACCAAGCCTGTGGTGCACGTCGCCAGCCCGGTCCGGCCTGTTCCTGCCCCTCGCACCAAGCCTGTGGTGCGCGTCGCCAGCCCGGCCCGGCCTATTCCTGCTCCCCGCACCAAGCCTGTGGTGCGCGTCGCCAGCCCGGCCCGGCCTGTTCCTGCCCCTCGCACCAAGCCTGTGGTGCGCGTCGCCAGCCCGGCCCGGCCTGTTCCTGCCCTCGCACCAAGCCTGTGGTGCGCGTAGCCAGCCCGGTCCGGCCTGTTCCTGCTCCCCGCACCAAGCCTGTGGTGCGCGTCGCCAGCCCGGCCCGGCCCGTTCCTGCTCCCCGCACCAAGCCAGTGGTGCGCGTCGTCAGCCCGATCCGGCCCATTCCTGCTCCCCGCACCAAGCCAGTGGTGCGCATCGTCAGCCCGGTCCGGCCCGTTCCTACTCCCCGCACCAAGCCTGTGGTGCGCGTCGTCAGTCCGGCACAGCTTGTGCCTGTTTCACCGGTGCCTGGTCAGGTACCGGTCAGCTGCTCCACACCGGAGCCTAAGCAATCCGCTCCACCGATGTCCAGTCCAGCTCCAGCCAGCGGGGCCAGACCAGACCAGGGGCGCTACGGGGGGGTTGTTAGAGGGTGGTGGTCACGCCCGGAGCCGGATCCGCCTCCGAGGTGGAATGCCCACCCGGCCCCTCCCCTGTTGGGTTTATGTTGGCGCGGTCGCAGTCCGCGCCTTTGGGGGGGGGGGGGGGGGGTACTGTCACGCCCTTGCTCTGGGGACTCTTGTATGTTGAGCCAGGGTGTTAGTTTCTTTGTGTAGTGTCTATGTTTCGTTTCCTATGTTCTGTTCTAGGTTATGTGTTACTATGTTGGCCGGGGTGGTTCTCAATCAGAGGCAACGAGAATCAGCTGTTGCTTGTTGTCTCTGATTGGGAACCATACTTAGGCAGCCTTTTGTGCACTTGTGATTCGTGGGATCTTGTTCCGTGTAGGTTTGTGTATGACCGAGGACTTCACGTTTCGTTTTATTGTTTTGTTATTTGTATTCGTGTTGCTAAGTACACTATTAAAGAGATGTACGCATATCACGCTGCGCCTTGGTCCACTCATTATGACGATCGTGACAGAAATAAGCTTTTTGTGCGTATGGAACATTTCTCATGAAACATGGGACCAACACTTTACATGTTGCATTTATATTTTTGTTCAGTATAATTTGTGCTGATTCAAAAAAAGAAATCCATAGGCCTAATGGACACAGGCTCAAACTCGTTCACTTTTGATAGACTTAAAGGTCAAATCTATAGTTGCTACATCCATTTTTGGACTTATAAATTAATGATATATACCCATTAATTCTTGAATAATATAACTTATTGTCACGAACGTTGAGAGACGGGTCGGACCAAGGTGCAGCGTGAAAAGCGTACATGTTTATTACCTCAATAAACATACAACAAACAAGAAACAACGTAACGTGAAGTCCAAAGGGCTATACACATACAAGCCTAACAGGAACAAGATCCCACAATACACAGTAGGCAATGGGCTACCTAAGTATGATCCCCACTCAGAGACAATGAGCGACAGCTGCCTCTGATTGGGAATCATACCCGGCCAGACATAGAAATAGAATAACTAGAACCTAAACATAGAATATATAACAGATTTCCACACCCTGACTCAACAAACAAGAGTTCTATAGGTCAGGGCGTGACAGTACCCCCCCCCCAAAGGTGCGGACTAAGGCCGCACAAACCTGACATGACAGGGGAGGGTCCGGGTGGGCTTCCCGCTTCGGTGGCGGCTCCGGCTCCAGGCGTGACGTCTTCTCCCTTGCTGCCTCTTCCCCTCTCAGTCCTCCCACGATGCACCGATCCCTGTCTGTACCCTGGTGTGGGAGACCCCGAACCTGGAGAGGGGCTGACGTCTGGACCCGGAGTAGAGCCGCTGACCGGAGCTGAACTTGATCCCGGTGGAGTGGACTATTCTGGCTCCGGAATGGAGCAGCTGACTGGAGCTGGACTGGACCCCGGGGGAGCGGATTATTCTGGCTCTGGAGTGGAGCCGCTGACCGGAGCTGGATTAGACACCGGTGGAGCGGATTGCTCTGGCTCCAGAGTGGAGCAGCTGACCGGAGCTGGACTGGACCCCGGTGGAGCGGAATGCTCTGACTCCGGAGTGGAGCCGCTGACCGGAGCTGGACTAGGCACCGGTGGAGCGGACTGTTCTGACTCCAGAGTGGAGCAGCTGACCGGTGCTGGAACAGGCACCGGTGGAACGGGCCGTACTGGACTGGATGCACGCACCACTGGTTTGGTGCGAGGAGCAGGTGTGGGCCGTACCGGACTGGATACACGCACCACTGGTTTGGTGCGGGGAGCAGGCACGGGCCATACCGGACTGGGAACACGCACCACTGGCTTGGTCGAAGAGCAGGCACGGACCTTACCGGACTGGGAGCACGCACCACTGGCTTGGTGCTAGAAGCAGGCACGAGGCGTACCGGACTGGGAACCGGCGCTGGAGGTCTACGACTGTACCAGTCCTTTACTCTCCGTGCCCAATCCTCCTCCAGTGAGGACTCCTCCGAGAGCCCCCACGAGTTAGGGAACAGAAACTCATCGTCGTCGTCATCCTCCGACTCCTCAGTGTAAAACTGTTCCCATTCCTGTTCCCATGGTCGAAGGGACTCCAACTGGAACCCCACCGGGTGCAGTGGTCGGGGCTCTTCTCTCTCGATCCCCGACCACCCCTTTAGCCCCCCAAAAAAATTATCTTGGGGCTGCCTCTCGGGCTTCTTCCTCGGCCGACGCCGTCGGTGTCGCCGTTGCTCCTCTCCTACCCGGGCTTCCTCTGTCCGTTCCCAAGGACGGCGATCCATCCCAGCCTGGCTCTCCTCCCATGTCCAAGATCCCTTACCATCCAGGATCTCCTCCCATGTCCAGGATGTCTGCTCCTGGCCACGCTGCTTGGTCCTCGTTTGGTGGGATCTTCTGTCACGAACGTTGAGAGACGGGTCGGACCAAGGTGCAGCGTGAAAAGCGTACATGTTTATTACCTCAATAAACATACAACAAAACATACAACAACATAACGTGAAGTCCAAAGGGCTATACACATACAAGCCTAACAGGAACAAGATCCCACAATACACAGTAGGCAATGGGCTACCTATAATAATAATAATAATAATAATAATATGCCATTTAGCAGACGCTTTTATCCAAAGCGACTTACAGTCATGCGTGCATACATTTTTGTGTATGGGTGGTCCCGGGGATCGAACCCACTACCTTGGCGTTACAAGCGCCGTGCTCTACCAGCTGAGCTACAGAGGACCACAAGTACCTAAGTATGATCCCCACTCAGAGACAATGAGCGACAGCTGCCTCTGATTGGGAATCATACCTGGCCAGACATAGAAATAGAATAACTAGAACCTAAACATAGAATATATAACATAGATTTCCACACCCTGACTCAACAAACAAGAGTTATATAGGTCAGTGCGTGACACTTATAAATGCCTCATGAGCATCATTCAACTGTCACACCCCATGAGAACCCAAAATATAAGCTTGTTTTTCTCCAATGTTTGTAAACATTGCAAATGTAAACAAACACTGTATAGTCATAACATGGTTAAAACAATAATTCTGATATCATGGATGGTCAGTCCTTGCATCCATAGCTCTGTATATTAATCTGTGAGTGGTTACATTTCTCCAGGCCCATCCCTGAGGGTTTTACCAAAACAGAGGCAGGGTATCCACTTTGTTATTGTTTCAATTGTAGATTCGCCATTTAAATAGCTGTAAATTATCGAGCTATCAAAGTGTCATCAACAAAAACGTAAACAATAGGCCTATAGCAAATGAAGCATATGACAATAATTTTTCACATGCAAATAGCACTTTTCAGTAGTGCTCAAAGCATGCCATTCCATGAGAGCAGCATTTATTTTTCAACTCGAAATAATGAGTCCTCCATGACAACAAAATCATAAACAGCAGAGTACACTAATAGGTCCTTAGTTTTTGGGATGTGCTCAGGTAAAAAGTTTGGCTAATCTTTACTTCCATATTTCCAAGTCTCATTCTTATATTTCAAGGGGTATTAAATTAATTGGAATGACTCTAACAGACTTTGGTTTTTAATGTAAAGATATAACCTAATCGTATTATTATCTGTAGTAGAAAGCAATTGGTTAGAAGAATCCTACATAACCAACCCATAAAGTAAAATGCAACATCCATTTATGGCCAGCTATGCAAACTCTAACATTGATTTATCCTGCAAAATATGTAATTAAAGCTACAATTTGTAACTTTTTGTGCAACCCAACCAAATTCACATAGAAATGTGAGTTATAGATTTGTTATTCTCATTGAAAGCAAGTCTAAGAAGCGGTAGATCTGTTCTATGTGCGCTATTTCTATTCTTCCCGTTCTTAAGTTTAATTTTTAAGTCTTTTTACTTTCGGAACATTTTGGGTTATGGTTGTTTTGTCACATAAACTGAAATTAGGCTAACTAAAATATTAGCAACCAGGAAATGGCGGAGGGATTTCTGTATATTGCACCTTTAAATTCAGAATATTATTTTTTGTCTTCTTCTAATGATTCTTAAGGGGAAAGTAATCCAAAAGTAATGTTACTGATAAAAATGTTGGACAGGTAACTAGTAACTGTAACAGATTACATTTAGAAAGTGATTTACCCAACCCTGGTGATTGGGAGAGCCGCAGAGGGGGAATATCTACAGTGAGGGTAAAAAGTATTTGATCCCCTGCTGATTTTGTACGTTTGCCCTCTGACAAAGAAATGATCAGTCTATAATTTTAATGGTAGGTTTATTTGAACAGTGAGAGACAAAATAACAACAAAAAAATTCAGAAAAACGCATGTCAAAAATGTTATAAATGGATTTGTATTTAAATGAGGGAAATAAGTATTTGACCCCCTCTCAATCAGAAAGATTTCTGGCTCCCAGGTGTCTTTTATACAGGTAACGAGCTGAGATTAGGAGCACACTCTTAAAGGGAGTGCTCCTAATCTCAGTTTGTTACCTGTATAAAAGACACCTGTCCACAGAAGCGATCAATCAATCAGATTCCAAACTCTCCACCATGGGCAAGACCAAAGAGCTCTCCAAGGATGTCAGGGACAAGATTGTAGACCTACACAAGGCTGGAATGGGCTACAAGACCATTGCCAAGCAGCTTGGTGAGAAGGTGACAATAGTTGGTGCGATTAATCGCACATGGAAAAAACACAATATAACTGTAAATCTCCCTCGGCCTGGGGCTCCATGCAAGATCTCACCTCGTGGAGTTGCAATGATCATGAGAACGGCGAGGAATCAGCCCAGAACTACACGGGAGGATCTTGTCAATGATCTCAAGGCAGCTGGGACCATAGTCACCAAGAAAACAATTGGTAACACACTATGCTGTGAAGGACTGAAATCCTGCAGCGCCCGCAAGGTCCCCCTGCTCAAGAAATAACATATACAGGCCCGTCTGAAGTTTGCCAATGAACATCTGAATGATTCAGAGGAGAACTGGGTGAAAGTGTTGTGGTCAGATGAGACCAAAATCGAGGTCTTTGGCATCAACTCAACTCGCCGTGTTTGGAGGAGGAGGAATGCGGCCTATGACCCCAAGAACACCATCCCCACCGTCAAACATGGAGGTGGAAACATTATGCTTTGGGGGTGTTTTTCTGCTAAGGGGACAGGACAACTTCACCGCATCAAAGGGACGACGGGGCCATGTACCGTCAAATCTTGGGTGAGAACCTCCTTCCCTCAGCC